>NW_027226605.1:0-163261 GCF_022539635.2 Chironomus tepperi | reverse complement strand
AAAAATGACATGATTTATACAAGAGATCAAGGTGAAATTTGAGCTCTGAGCCACGCTGGATAAAGGATCGGGTTAGAAACTCATAGGGTAGCATAAACAATCGGAAGGAAAGCTACAAGTTCACCTTATGAATAGAACATTTCCAAAGCGGACCAAATATACATAAGAACTAAATTTCAACTGGACATTGACTAGTTCTAGATTATTTTTGTTCAGTCAGGTTGAACATCGTTACCTAAATGAGTGTGCTCATAAAAATTCTCAATCAATATATTTGGGCATGAGAGGTCGGTTAAGTTGATCAAAATCTGACACCAGACCGAAGTGAATCTGATGAGTCTCATGATCGCGAATATCAACAGAGTCCGACACTCAATTTGAGTCACGCCGCTCAAGCCCGGATTTTTGATATTTTGATGTTCTCTTGATCCTGAACTTCAACTGACAAGTATTTTGAAAAGAAGGTATTGTAAGGTATATACATACAAGCATCTTGACTATATTAGATCAAGAGTCTTGCACTCTTCAAATGAGACCTAGTCTGATAATTCCTTCTCAATTACCTCATTATAGAGTATCTTTACCTCAAGTAGACAGTAATACGTCATTATGCAATGGTTTTGTGTCTGTTCGAGTACTTTTCAGCAGTATCGATCGATAAATCTGCAATATCCATAAAAATTTCCAACTTATTGTTTCTAAATGTAACCTTTAACCTGACAACAATATCAGTTTCGATATTTCCATATAAAAATGATCTAAAAATTGTTTTTCAAAATCAATTTATTACTTTCCAAAAACACAAAAAGTCCTTTAGGCTGAAAAAACAATCAAAACTGTATCAAATCACATCGAAAATTTTTTCCAATTCAAAACTCAAACTTACTTCAAAGGACAATAATGAATCTCTGATTTGATTCTATTGTTTTCAACCGAATGACAAACTGACTGATTTTTCTTCTTCCATTCAAGAATGTATAAATTTCAGCCAAATGAAATGAGGTAAGCTTGACTGTGAGGAACATAGCAAGTAAAGGCAAACTAAACTTCAGAATTTCAAGAAGGAGAACCAAAAAAAATTCATGTTGGAACGGGAAAAAATATCGATTAATTTTCGAGTTTTTTTTTCTTCATTTCATTTCTTTTCATTTTCTTATTCCTCATTCCTTTTCCTATGCGGCTCACACGCTAAAGCAATATTGTTGGTGAACATTGAGTGTATTTTTTTGTTTTATTATATCCTTATGCTCTCTATCCGAAACATGAAAAAATATTTAAAAGCTTTTTAATAAATCATATTGTGGTGAGAGTGAATCAGGCGAAAATGTATGGATTGTAGAATGCCTATAGCCTACTGCCCACTGCCAGTTTGTATTGTTTTGAACTATTAATTTTTAGTTTTTTTATAGAAAATGTTTCAGAAGTTAAATTTTAGTTTTGGAGGTAATTTACGTCATATTTGGGATAGTATCCAAGAGGTACGATGCATCATGGTGTCATGCAGGGGTGTGGCACAGTGATGGGTAACCTGTATGCCATGGCACGCTAGTGTTACTCCCAAACAATTTGAAAATGCCATGATGCGAAATTTAAAAGGCTGTTGACCACTGGCGTAACCAGAGGGTGGGTAGTGTCGTCTAAAAAGCGAAAGAGGTTGACTAGTAGCACTTCTGAATATGCTAATGGCGTCATGATGCCGACAGGGTAACTTCTTGTCTTGCCGTTGATAAGACGACATCGCAGTGCCCAAGCGTACACGTTGTACTGTTGTCAACATGAATTTTATATGGAGTCGAATCGACTTAAGTTGACTTTTCTATACAATATCCGAGCCGACATCGAATTTTGATTCGGCCTAGCAAGAAAAATGACCAATTTGACGCACCTCATTCACAAACAACCCCCAAAATTAAATTCATTTCATTTTCCCAATGAAACAAGTCATACAGAAATAAAATAAAACAGTCCGAGTGCTTATCAATGCACTCGTGGAAAAAAAAAGTATAAAGTCGACGGATTCTTCTTTTGTAGATATATATTTTTAGAGAGAGAGAGAAATAAATGGTTATTGAGAGTCGCTTTTTTGCGGGCATGTTTAAAAGATTAATGCGATGTTATCGGTGTAATTTGTTTTGCTGACTGTGCATTCTAAAAATAAAATTCGATGGTTAAAATAATTTTTTTGGCATAGTAGCTAGGAAAAAGGCATGCATAGAATAGAATGGAGATGATTATATTGATAAAATGTGAAAATTTGTATTGTAAATGCGAAAATGAGGAACTTTTGTGGCTTGTTACTGTATTGGCATATGGACTTTTTTACTAGTTTAAATGGAACAATTTACTTGCCGCTCCCAGTACCTGTGATAAATTGTGGATCGTATTAATATTGTAGATAACTGGTTTGGTATGACAGGACATGAGAATGATATTGTATTTAACATGTTATATATTTTTGGGGAAATTGATGAAGTTGTAATTTTGAGTATGCTTTAAGGGAATTGCCAATTAATGAGTTTTTATCTGATGGCTTGCTTCTACGAAATAACTTGTATGACCGTGGCAGGCAAAGAATGTGCGCTCAAGTGCAAAGCAAGCTGAGAGTAGCGCTCATGAGCATGGACATCAACTATATATAAGATGAGTAAGCTCTCGAGAAGCAGGATATTTGCCAGTTAGGGTGACTATCAAGAACATCTAATCAAATAGTCAGTCAACGAGCTCAGAAACGAGGGTAATTGTTAAAACTGGTAATAGAACACTAGTTAAGGAACCCCATATAGCTTCTGGGGCTCGTAGAAAAACAGATAATTCTGTCTGAGAGCTGCATGACTATGGTCTGGTGCCAGATTCGTTGAAATCATATTTCAGGTCAGAGCAATTCTAGCCTGGATTCAGATTTTTTGCGTGTTCTACGCCAAGAACCACCCGGATAAGTGCAAATGGTCATAATGTGTCAGAGATGGTCTTGGTAAGTATCATCTTCAGCCAGCAGTCCATGGTCAATTCTTGTGAAAAGCATCAAATTTCAAGAAACTCAGACGAAAAATCTTCAGAAGTTCCTACCAACAACATCCAGCACACAACAATTCTATCCCTTTGAAATTCTCAAAAAATTCCTCTCAGTGTCCACAATACATTCAACCAATCAAGCCACAATATTCCCTCTAATATCCGTTCTATCGCAATTTTCAATTCGAGTTTTATACATTTCTATTAATTTTATATTCCACAGCTTTCAAATTAAATTGTAGAGCACTTGCCGATGACCTTTAATTCAACAAAAAAACCAAAAAAAATTTTCAATTTCGCTTTCAATTTTTTATTTTTTCCGGAATTCAATTTTTCACAATAAATTAATTTAATTACTGAAATTTATATCTGAAATGGAGTACGGTACACATATGTGAATGTGTATATATGCACAAACAGACTTTTTGTAATCATCACATTCAGAGATTTAAGAATTTATAAATAAATGTTTCAACATCAATTACTTTCTGGTTATTGTGTAGACACATTTATAGTGTCGATAATTGATTAACATTTTGTTGAATTTCTTCTTCAAAAGCCATTCATTCAATTTTACGTTTTTTTATAACCGCATTTACCGCAAAAGATATAAAGTCAAGTCATTTTCGATGACATTTTGAGATTCTTATGCCTCACGCCTTTTTTTGTCTCGCTTTGTGACAACGCTAAGCATAGACGAAATTCCTTTAAGATGAAAGAATTTTATGCTGTTTTGAGAAAATCACAAAAAAAGTACACAAAACATACACATGTGAGATATGTTGATGAGATTATTTACAGCAATTTCGCATTTCAGCATGACATGGATTGTTTTACAATCTTATTTTTTATTTTATTTATTTCGTTGCTGTTCATGAGAGAAGACAATTTGAATGTTCAAATAGCTTAGAAAGAATAAAAAAAAATTATCAAGTAGGAAATTCAATTGTGATGCATTGGAAGAAGCGCATTTTCAGGATCTCAATTTGGTTTTTTAGTTAAAACACAAAAAGAAGCATCGAAAGCATGAGTTTTTAAGGTCAGAAAGAGTTTAGAAGCCAAATTATAGCCGATTGGACCATAAGTATCTAGACTCATTCCATGTCGAGCGACACAAATGAGGAAGACTTCGCAATGGATCCTTCAACCCTCCCAAGTTGGCAAAATACGTTAACTAGTTAATGGCAAGCTAGTGTCCAGTCGATGACTAGTTCTAGTTCGTATTTTTGTCCACTCGGGTCACCGTTATTAATACTTCTATTAGAAACTCAATTGCTGTGTGAACAACGATGCAAAAGTGCAGGGAATTAGAAACTGACAAAAGTTATCTAAAGACAGATCCAGCTTTCGATGAATTCTAAATGAAGCAATGGGCCCTCGTGCGCCTTTGCCAAGGAAGAAGAAGAAGTAAGTATTAGAAACTTAAACAAATTAAGATCATGCCTTCAAGAGCTTGGTATACTTTAATATACTAGATAAACATACATCTCGGCTGATTCTGCTTTTAAAAGCATGCTCACAGCTTACACCGCTCTTGAAAAAATGGTATCAGCTTACTCAGCTTTTGAGAGCATGCTCTTTGTCAGCTATGGAATACCAAATAGCCATAGAATGAAAACGGCCTCCATTTGTTACTGATAAGTGTACCCTTGACGAAGACTTTAAGAATTCTTTATTTATGTCACACAGATATGCAAGATGATTGCAATAAATGAGCATAATTTGAGAGAATTGAGAGAATTGAGAGAACTGAGAATACTGAGAATAAAACTAAAGGAGCATAAAGTCTTATAGAGAATCCAAAAGAACATCAAAGAGATTCTAGAGAACCTTGAGCACATAACAGTGAAATGAAAGTAAAATAGTCAAAGAGCCACTTAAAAACCCACCAAGTAACATACCTCAACCACATTCAGCTAAGAACAAGAATTTCAAAAGAAGAACAAAAAACCCAGCAAAGACAATTAACAAAGCAATTTTATGCAATTACAGCAATTTAGAGTGAAGAAGAGGAGAAATAACTTCTTTTTTTTTGTGTATGTTTCACTTCGTCAGACAGGAAGAATTCTTGCAGATACACACAAGACTATCCAGAAAAGTAGAAAAAAAGATGAATATATTCACATATGGTAAGTGAAAGCTACAGTAGATATAAATTACACAAAAAAAAGAGAGGAATTGCGAAATAGAAATAGCAGAATAACAAAGGAAGGAACAAAAAATTTATTATATTATAAGAGGAAACCTAATGCCAATGCACTCTCAACAGGAGAATAAAAAAATCAACATGTGCATTGCATAACAGCAAAAAATGTATCATGAATTGATGAGAAAATAATTTTTTTTTGTTCGGACCTGCTGCACATGTGATAAGGCAAATAACAAGATGGGAAGATTCAAATTAATTTAATGAATATTTGAAAATTGTAATAAATTCTAAATTAAGGCATTTCATGAGAGAGAAATAACATATTACATTTTAGTTCCTGTAGAGTATGAATGGGTTCTCACTATGTCTTGTGTATGCAAATAAATCAGAATTAAATGCTGAATAAAATTTATCAAAAAAAATCCCTTTTCATGCACACAATGTGTATGAAGGTGGAATGTTAATGAGATTTAAGATATGATTAAAGAGATGTTGAGGGATATAGGGCGCATTTTGGGAAGATTTTGAGAATTTTGTAAAGGGTCATAACCATTAGGAGTCACAAGAATCTCCACTTCAATAGAATCTTCAATAGATTTACAAAATTGAACAAATCTTTAAAATCTTTCGGCTTATTCTAACAAATAATAAGCATTATTGACTTTTTAGAGCATGATTCATTAAATGAACTACTTAACCTGGGAAGCACACTGAGCAGAAATGGCTGAAAATCTAGCCCAAGTCGACTTAACTCGAAACTGAAGCCGGATTTCATTGAATCTGGGCTAAAGTCAGAATCATGATGGTTTGTGGCTGGATTTTTAGTCTTATCGACGTTATATGTCTTCTGAGTAATTAAGTGACATTGTACCCCGTTTGAGAAGCTACTGAAAACAGCAATGAGTGTCCCATTCTATGTCCATAAACTGCTTTTACCAGCTTATTGTCACTCAATTAATTTGCAAAAAATTATTCAAAATCTGCAAAATTTTGTTAAAATTAACAAAGTCTGACAAAACTTAATTGCATACATCACTAAATGACTACCATCCCCTTCCCATACCTTAATTTTCAAATTTTTTTTAATCATCACAAAAAAACTTTATAAAAAAAAAATAATTTCCTTCCATCCAACCATGAAATATCCAATTCAAGACAATTAATTACTTTATTAAGTTATTAACAACTTTTCCTTAATTACCATCCGTAAAATTATCCCCCATTAAACCCAAACCCTTAAATGCATTAAATAGAAATTAACAGAACCCATACAGCACAAAAAATAAAGTTTCAAGAAAAGAAGCGAGCCAACTCGTTTGCATGAATTAAAATCAATCTGTTATTATCAAGTAGAAGTAATCATAATCACCGACAGACAAAATTACGATAAAAAAGTCCAATGCACTCAAATGCAGCAAAAAAAGACTTTTTTTTGGTTGGAGGAAAAATTTCTCATTTTGATTGCAATTTAAATTGAATGACCTGCACTTTCGTGCACATGCAGATGAGAATGAGAACTGTTTTAATACTCATCTTAGGATGACGAAGAAGACAATGGGAATGGAATTTACTTTTTTGAATCAAAAATTAGAGGAACCTTAACCAATTCTCATTAAAATAGATTAAAATAATGAGCGTGTTTAAGAGTTAAGAGTTAAATTTAAAAGAATTGAGATTCATTCGATTTTTGAAAAGTTAAAATTTTAGAATTTGATAATGTAAGTTTTGAAATTTAAAAATTAAAATTTGAAATTTAAAAATTCAAGTTTTACAATTCAAAAATTCAAATTTTGATATCTAAATAATTGTAAATTTTGAATTTATAAAAACTCAAATCATTAAAATTCAAAAAGTCAATTTTAGACATTTTAAAAATTAAAATGTTAAAATTTAAGAAATTCAAATTTTGAAATATAATTATTCAAATTTTGAAATTTTAAGAATTGAAAACTTCACATTTTGAAATCTTAAAATTGAAAATTTAAAATTTAAACATTGAAATTTTGAATTCAAATTTTGAAATTAGAAAAATTCAAATTTTAAAACTTCATATTCAGATTAAACTTTAAGTTTTACAATTTAAAGAATTCAAATTTTAAATTCAAAAATTTAAATTTTAAAATTTGTTAAAAAAATCAAATTTCGAACTTTAAAAGATTTAATTTTTGAAATTTAATTCAAAACTTGAAATTTATAAATTCAAATTTCAAATGTTTCAAATCTAAGAATTTGAAAAATTAATAAATTTAAAAATGAATTTCTTTCAAAAAATTAAAATTAAAACTTTTTAACAATTTCAATTTAATAAAATTTAAGAATTTAACAACTTAAATTTACAAAATAAAATAATAATTTAAAATAAGATAAAAAATTTAAATTTTTAAACACATTTAAATGAAATTATGTATAATTCAGCATTTCGACATTAAAAATTTGCGCTACATCACAGACACAAGCAGTAATCTGAAATGAAAATTTAAATGATCCCTCAAGCCATTCATCACATTCTATATAAAATTGTCGAAGAAAATATCTGAATGAAAACTTTTTTTTTATTGCAATTAAACATTTTGAAACATTTTCTTTTTCATTCTCATCTCTTAATTGGCACCACGTGCAAATGATTAGTTTAGAATGAATGAATTAAAACCTTAAGCACTAAAAGATTACTTCTTGAATTCCCAACAGAAAATTGTTCTTCTTGTGGCTTTATAATTTCTCAACCGCACAAAAAGTCTTGAAAATTTTCAACCAAAAAGCTGCTCTCGAATGTGCAACGTGAATAAACATAACAAAAGGAATTAAAAAATCTGTGCTGCCGTTTTTCTGCTACTTCTGGTTGATTCACATGTTTATCAATAAGTACACATCTTTCTCGAGATATGCAGCTTAACGACGAAGAAGTGGAAAGTACAGAAAAATATATACAAACAGCAACAGAAATGAACACACGAGACTTGTGCTATTGTTGTTTACTTTTAAGATATTCTCTTCCATTCACCGATGCAGCTACTGCCAGTTATGCTGTTCTTTTTTTTCCACGACTTGTGTTCTTATTTAAACGAGTATCCAACAACAATTAAAGTGGATTGAAACAAAAAAAAATTGTCCATTATTTTGCAATGAAAAGAGGATTGAACAGTATTTGACCTCCTTTATGTGGTTGTCTTATGAATGTTATGTGTGGTTGGGATTCTTTGGGAGATTGTAAGTGGATTTATTTGATGAGTTTTGAATGCATTTTGGTTTGTGAGATTTTGAAGTTGATTTTGGATTGGATGATGATTCACTGTTTATATTGTAGCTAGTAAAGGGAATGGAAATGTTTAGTTGATGTCTAGTTCTAACGTATTTTTGTCTATTTGGACACTGAATACCAATTGACAATCGATATGGTTCAGGCCGACGTGACTTTGACTTGGTGCCGAGCTCGATTTAAATTCTGAAATATGTCAGAGTTACCTAGGTTTGGTGTAGGATTTTGGATAGATTAACCAATATTCGTCATTCGGGCGTATTAAATTAGAAAGAAAAGCATATTTTAAATTTACATAGTCTTGTCAAAGTTAAAATAGAAATTTTTGCAAATAATAACTTGTAGATATTCAGAATCAGACTAAAAAGTTCAGATTCGCTATATTGAGCAGGTTCAATTCCTTGTCGGTAATAACAATAAATTAATCATGTAGTTTAAATGAGATTCCTTTTGTTTTTTATTTTTTTTTTTTATTTTCATATATGAGCTCGATCCTATTCCTTTCGTCCTTCTATCTTAAAATTAGAAACCGCATGCGGAATCCAGTTTGTGCTATTTTTAAACATTATTTTGGACACACTAACCAAGACCAGGTACGGACCAGGCATATGCTAAATGAGCAAATCCGTAAAATTATGGTACCTAGCAAGTATGCTCGTTGGTACCGTAAAATGCTCATTGAGCATATGCTTGTTTGTTAGGGTAATGTCTCGTGGCACAAAGGTTGTCCACCACTGGATTACTTAATAACCTTTCAGTCTCAAAATAACAAAAATTTCCACTTAAAATTCTCAAATTCAATCAAAATTCCAGAAAAAATCACCAAACAGACACAAAATCCATGAGAATGCATTAAATGAATTCATCAATTTAAAATTAAAACAATAAATCCAAGTGTGTATTATTTTTAAAAACATTTATTCATGAATTGATTGCCTTAATGCAACCATTCATAGTATGTTAAAATTAATGGAAAATATGTGAGAATTGTTTCACATGCATTCTTAATGTCCATTAATTGAAGTAATTGGCTGGCAAAGGAGGGAATACGAAAGTGAAGAGACATCGAAAAATTCGATAATTTTCACATTCTTGTACTTGAATGTCTGGCAATGTTTTGACCTCATCGCTTGATTGATTTTTCAATTTCATAGATAATGATCGTTCATTATGTACAATAAACATTCATTAACAATTGTCAATAATGTAATTAACGGTAGTGCCTGATGGAAAAATATTTTTCCTTCATGATGGGTTTATGATGTGCCATAAATTCTTGACTATGACTCGCGACACAAAAATACAACAACAAAAAAAGCCTCTAATCATTCTCAATGAGGCAGTTGATGGCATATTGATAAGATTTCATACTTTTTTCTTTCTTTTATTTGAAAACTTGTATTTTATTAGTCGGTAAATAAATAAATAAGTAAGTTGTTGAGCATTAATTTTTAAGCTTTAAATTACACGCTCTAATGCCGTTGATGATGGATCGTAAAAATAAATATTATGATGGTTTTATGATTGCCTCTATAAAGGCACCTGCGGAACTTTTAAATTAGAAATATAACTTTTTTTTTGGTCTACTTCTTGTTATACTTTTTAGGGGATATTCCTTGTTAATTATTAAAGTTATTGAGTTGTAGTGATTTTTTTTGTGATTTTCTTTTGTGGAAATAGGGCATTCTTAATTATAGTAAAAGGAAATGTTCAGGAAAAAGGTAACGGTGGAAATAGAGTGTTAAGACCCGCTTCTCGACTCGTCCCATTAGTCCCCAATGTATCACCTTATTTATAGTTTAAATCTTCCAAAAATGATCCAAACAGCCAAATATCATTTTTTCATGATAAAGAACATTACAGCTACATTACCTAAAAGCGATCTTATTGCCTGTTAGGTTGACATATATGTTAATGCAAAATATTAATCTTTAGATCAATCCCTACAATTCTAGTTAGAATAATAAATTTTATTCGAACAGCCACAAAATCCTTTCTTCCTCTAGAATTTTAGAATAAGTCAGGTCCCAACTCCCTTTTTGGATTGAGCATGGAGAGAGGTGATGTTGCAGTTGATGTGTTTTTTGGTGTATAATACCAATTATAAGGAGGTTTTAGGATTTTTACTCTTACAAAATCATCGAAAACTAGAGAATTTTGTTCAAAAAAAAGTTAGATACTCTAATCCCTGCCCTTCCACTGGACATTCTCCTGCTAATGCTGTTAATGGGTGAACGACTCTAAGTTTTGAGTTCTTATTGTCTCAATTATATTATTATTACAATATTATTTGACAGTTTCTTGTTCAACATAGTTTGTGATAACCACTAACAATACATTTTGCAGGGGTTTGGGACATTTGGCCATTGACATTTTTCAACTGGTACATTAGAGAAAATTTTGCAGAAATATATTAAAAATCCTTCAAAAATCTTCTGTATGTCATCAAAAAAGATGCTTAAGATACCTAAAATTTGGCAGCATAAACTATATTTTCAAAAATTCTTCACAAATCATAAAAACAGCAGCATCTAGCTTCACTATCGACATTTTATTGACACATATGATGTCTTTATTCCATTCAAGATTTACAATTCCATCCACAATCTGCTACTTAACATAAGAACATCCGAAAGTACTTTCAAACAGCATTCAAGTATAAACAAATTTTTTTACAATCATTTTATTCTCCATAATCCAATTTTATCATCAAATGCACCATCAAATTTATGCACGACTATTGCAACAATCATTACTAAAGTATTTTTTATTTCATAAAAAAAAAATCTACAGCATTTATTCACATGAAAGTAAAATTATCGTCGGAACAATAATGACGAGAAATATCGCATTTGCAAGCATTCAGTAGTGCACTGATGCGAAAAATGAATGCAATTTTTTTGCCTACATATTTTTTTTTTATTATTATTTTTATACACAAAAAGACATTCAGTAAATGACTGAGTGAACGACTGACTGACGGAATGAATGAATGAATAAGAATTTCTCATTCTAAATTGTTGTTGTAATTGAATGTTTTTAATTTATTTAACATTTTTGAACCTTCCATCATGCTGTAGCATGTATAAATGCATTCCATGACTGTATGTGTGTATTTTTTTTTTTGCTTTTTTTAATGAAAGTGATGGGAACATGACGGGGATGCAAGGTTACACTTTGGGAATTTTATGCACTTTTGAGGACTATTTTGTGGAATTTAATGTGGATTGAGAGATTTGGAACTAACTCAAATAGCACAAATCAGTCAATCCATCAAAAATTCGTCCCTAATTCGACGTGACTTTGACTTGATACCAAATTCATCAAACTTACCACCCCAAGAACATCCAACAAAAGTACACATATATTCACATAAATAGTTCACGAGATGCCTCAATTGCTACTCATTCATAAAAAAAAAGTTCACAAACATATTTTTATTCCATAATTCTTTCAATCTTTCTCATCATAAAATTTTATCATCATCGTCATCTTCATCATTGCTTGCCGTATGCATATATATGTAGAAAATAAGATGATATTCATGTGAATTGTCAAAGCTGATAATGCGATGATCTAATGTTTTTCAGTGTATTAAATCTTGTTGTTAATTAGCAGCCGAGAATAAAATTTGGCATCACTAATTTTGATAAAAATTTGGACACCTTATCTAAGGCAGTGAATAAGCAGCATTGACGTAGTGGTTAGAGTGCCGGAATACCGACTCTAACGATCCGGGTTCGATCTTAAAAGACACCTCATGCCTAACAGGCAAAGAGCGTGGTAGATTAAGCTAAGAGCAAAGCTCACGAACATACTCATCTAGTATATTTAAGGTGTGCAAGCTCTCGAGAGTATGCTCTTTGTCTGTTAGGGCATAGAAACTTTAATGTTGAAAATAGGTCAGCTTTTAGCTCATTTTGAATTAGAAAAGTAGCTTATGTGTAAGTCTCAAATGGACATAACTAGGTTATACCTTGTTAAAAGCAAGTCAGTGTTCAGTTAATGACTAACGTTCCAATCTGTATTGAAAAGACAATCAAAATCTTGAGAAATGCTTGAGTTGAGCTACATCATAATCAGAGCTGCCAAAAATAGGAAGCAGCTTCCATTTGGTGTAAGGCTTTCAACATCGGTATCACATACATTTTGATACCGGTAATGAAATCCCTAATTTGATGATAATAAAAAGAGGTTTAGCGGAACAAAAATTTGGAGTAAAAATTACCCGAGAATATTCCCGTTCTCGAAATATTCCCGTTCCCGATTCTCGAAATTTCACGGGAACGGGAATTGTAGAATCCCTACTTTAAAGTTCCGTGGCGGATCATTGTCATTTGAATTGCTCGGAAAACAGCCACCTACATCAAGGAACCTGCTCTATATAATAAATTATTTCTGCATTTTATCACTTATCCTCAAGCATCCTTCACGAATGACTCGTAATTAGCTATTTGAAACAAAAGCAACTATAACTTTTGTGGAGGCTGCAGTTAATTAGATTCAACACAATTCAACAAGATTTCCGTCTAAAAAATAAAACACAAAAGTGCTGCAAATTTAATTAGAAAAGGTCAAAGAACTCAAAAGGTCTTCTATTTATCCACCCAGAAAACATCAACTGAATTGACACAATCTTCTCATCACACACAAATGTGCCGTAATTAATAAATGACTTTTCCAATTTGCTCCTCTAATTTATCGCTTCCAACAAATTTTTTCTTTCTCTCTGACTAGATTTTCCTCACACATAAACGTATAAATAAATAAAATTGATATATGTAAGTCATTCATTCAACTAGGATGACAATAAATATACATTTTTTGGCAGTAACGAAGTGTAGGAAGAAGAACATTTTGCACATTGATAAGTTGAGAATTTTTTCTTCGTTTCTTCAAGCAAGAAAAAAAGTTTTCTGTCTCCAATTTCCTCAAAACTTTTTTTTTCCTTCTGACTCTCGATACTTTGGATTTATTGGATGAAGTAGTTGATGCGGTGTTTATTGTAGTTTGTCTGTTAGACTGTCTAGAAATTGAACTTTGACAAAGTAAAATTTATGACCAACTTAGAAGTTGAATGAATGAACATTGTGTCAATTATTTTGAGCGATAAAAGAAGTTGGTTATCTTTCTTGGATTGGACTTGCCTTCCGAAAATTTCTGAGATCAATGATTTGAATTTTGTAAGTATATAAAACAGTTCAAAGCTACACTGAATAGCATAAATCGAATAATTGATCAAAAATCTGGCCTCAAGATATGGTGACTCTAACTTGGTTTCATCAGGCCATGCCGACGTGATTCTATTTTGATGTCACCAGGTAAGATAATCGTGACTCTAACTTGGTGTCAACAGGTCAAATGACATGACCCTAACTTGGTGCCACAAGGCTAGGCCGACGTGATTCTAACTTGGTGTCATCAGGAAATGCCGACGTGACTCTAAATCTGTATTACTAGATTAGGTCGACATGACTCTACGTTGGTCTCACAAGGCCAGGCTGATGTGATTCTAACTTGGTGTCATCATGCCAGAAAGATGGCTAGTTTAAGTAGACGTGACTCTGATTTGGTGTCACCAGTCCACACCGGCGCGACACTGGTTTGAAGACACCAATCCTAACAGCCATCCAGCGTATTCTCAAGATTAGAGCAAATTGAGCACAATGCTAATGAGCATGATCATTTGATATATTTAAGTAAAGCAAGCTCATGAAAGCATGCTTTTTGCCTGTCACCAAGTCAGACGTACACCACCTTGGGGTCAAATTTAGAATCAATCAACCAACTTGTGCTATTCTTCGGAATACATCTTAGCATTTAAAATTAGTCACACACTATTGACCTTCAAAATAATACTTTTTTGATACCAAAAAAACATTAAAATTTGTTGTAAATTATTCATGAAGCTTGAAAACATCTGTTTCTAAATGTAATACTCTAAAGTATTTTGTGTAGCGGAAATGATAAAATAAAGTTTTTTTATAGTGAATTTACAATTAGAATTTAATTTTATTGATTTTGAGAACTTGATATGGTTTTTGGGGATGGTTTGGTTAGGTTTATGTCTTGGAAGGGACAAAGTGTAGAAATGACCGCTAATCCGGCTCAAGACTAGCGTGAGACTGACCTTAGATCAAATTTGATGGAATCCGATCTCAGACTAACAACAGAAAATGACCATAATCTCCATTAACTGAGCATAGTCATCAATTGTGTAAGCATGATCCTTGTCCTGCATAGTAGCATGTTCCTTGATTGAAAGCCTTGAGTCAAATCGACCTGTGTCCGAATTTTCAGTTTTTTCTGCGCCATATGCATCCAAATGCAATTCTCAAATATTGTCAATAGCTGTTGTGCAACTCCAGTCAACTCCATTAGAGACAAAAAACTAAAATCTCATCGAAATTCTCAAAACAACTTCACTTTCAACCGATCATTAAACACAATAACACATCCTCTCAATGCGCTCCTCTTGTCTTAATTTAATGACATCCTTAACTTCCACATCGTCTCAATTTATCCAACTTTTTTTTTTCTTCCATTTCCATCCAATTCAACTTGAACAACCATGGACGTTCACATGTGCGATAAATGTAAGTGAGAATGTCATTCGATTGTTACACTACACAATAAATAAACAGGAAAGCGATCATTTTCATTCTTTTTTTTTGTTCTTCCTCTCTTGTCTTACTTGCTGTCGTTGATATCACGTAACGTTGTGTGTTGGTGCTGTCTGTTCAGATTATTTCAAGATTTCCTCCCATCTTAAAGGTCTGGCAAAAGTGATTTTGAGCATTTTTTTCGGTTTATGAATTTTTAACATGAAATAAATGTGAAAATAACGTAATCGAAATATTTTGGACATCCATCAATCAAATTTAAATTGAAGTAAGGTCTTTTTATTTCGAGGCTTGATAAATCGATTCTGTCGAAATATCCACGTGTAGAGATTGAATAACTTGACATTTTTTTTGCTTTGCTTGCATTTATTACAGGTAATGATGATGTATGATGGCACTTCTAGGAATCTATGCGATGATATTTTTATATGAAAATTTATTATCGTCATGAAAGTTGAAATGTAGACGTCACGTGCGATCATGAGTGACCCTTTTAGTATTATGTAATTTTGGTCAATGGAGAAAAGGTTGTTTGGATACCTTAATTAGCTTTTTTTGGGGGTGAATTTTTGTGTCATTTGAGGTATGAATGTTGGATATTTATGGATACATGTGTAGCTGTTCAAATTTCTTATGAATTTGACCATACTTGGTCACAGAGAGCTTTAAGTTGGTTCTTGAATTACAATGATTTTAGAAGCCTTTAAGTTCCTATAAAAAGGGGTGTGCAATTTCCTATAAAAAGGACCTTTAAGTTCTAATTAAAAGGATCTTCAAGATTCTTTAAAAGCTCTTATAAGTTCCTATAAAAAAGGGTCTTCAAGTTCCTATAAAATAGGGTCTTCAAGTTCCTATAAATAAAGGTCTTCAAGCTACTATAGAAGTGATTTTTCAAGGTTCCTATAAAAGAGGGTGTATAAGTTCCTATAAAAGAAAGTATCCAAGTTCTTATAAAAGAGAGTCTTCAAGTTCCTATAAAAGAGGGTCTTCAAGTTGCTATAAAAGAGGGTGTTCAAGCTCCGATAATATAGAACTATAATTCTTATAAAGTTACTATAAACGCCTTAGAACTGTCTCAATAAACAGCTTAATTCAAATTCCAATAAAATAATTAAGAAAATGTCTTTATAAATGATATTTATTCAGCCTACATTCAGAAACCTCAAATATCAATTAATTGGTAGCACGTGCAGTTTCAATAACTTTTTTATAAGTTCATTATTGCTGGTTGTGTTTTGAATATTTAGTTCTTTAGAAATCAAATATTTCCCAAAAACTTGTGGTTTGACCGTTCGATTATAAGTTTCGATATTATTTTGTTGGTAAATTGAAATTAGTGCTGTTTTGTTGGAATTAGCAATGCAATGATTTTGGAATCTAATTGACCCGAACAGTACAGTTTGTGTAGTCTGCACCTGAGTAGTGGAAGCGAGAGGATGAATGACCCTGGCTTGTTATCGGATTTAACTCGATTTAGACACCAATTCAGTGTCATGTCGGCCTTGGGCCACATTTTTGATCTCCTAACCTATTTGTGCTGCTCAAGTAAAATATTTTGTAGCGAAAACCTTAAAAATCTGTCAAAAAATGTCTTCGAATATATTTTTTGACAATGACTCACTCCCCACACATCCAAATCTAATTTTTCCACAATTATATGCCTACATGAAGAAAATAATATGTCTGTGATGGAAGAATATTGCGACTATATATAAAAAAGTGGCATAAATAATTATTACATACAAATTCAATTGAATTTACTTATTCTTCACATGTCATACTGCTTATTCTTATTATTACATTCACAAACTATCATCAAATGGTAATGAAACAAAAACACAAAAATAAGTGGAAATATTCATCATTAAAGAATGAGAAGACGATAGTTTGGCACACAAACAATGACTTGTTGTTATTATTGCTTATTTCCCTCATGCTATAGTAATTCTCATAATAATATCAGATTCTATACTGCTGTAGTATTTTTTATATGTGAGTAAAAATAGATAATTTACGATAGTAATATGATTAATGATTCTCGCTATTATGCCAATAAATTCCTTCGATTTCGAGCTTTGGTTTTTGGGAATGTTTGGGATATTACGGAACGGTAAAGGGAGGGAGTGGGTACAATGCTGGTATGGTATCCAAATTTCAGCTCATGGTATTGTTAAAATAAGTTACAGTGCCGGGAGGGTGTCTAAAAGCGCAGGGATGGATAAAGTCACGTAATTTACGAATATTCCCATTTTAAAAGGCAAAGTTTTGAATTTTATTTTCAAATGAAAGGATTGAGAGATATTGGAATTAATTGCATGTTCCAGGGTATACAAATGCAATGCACCTTGCTCAATTTGACTCTCACGAATTTCACAAATCAAGATGGTGTGACTGGAAATAGTAGGAAAGCATCCGAATATTTTCTGGGAACGAATCGGATACGTTTCAAAGGACGCTGACACTCAATAATCGGCTAACCTTAAATATTAATTGGTATAGCTTCTAATACCCCCACAATTCCTAATACACCCCACCAAAAGTCACAATCCACCAAAAATGCGTCTTAACCCTCCTTAATTACCGCATTCTCTTCCCAACTCTATTCATTCTTAAAATATATAAAGAGAAAATTTTCATCTATCTTTTTCTTCATTTCTTCTCCTTATTGTGCTGTAGATTTATTGTACTGCACTACAGTAAGTGTTATTTATTTGAAATTCAAATGTTATTGCACTTCAATTTCATTCAATTCAATTCGCAAAAAAATGAGAAAAAGTTGAGTGAAAATTTTCATTCAAATCTTTTCCCAATTTCTTCTTCGTATTCAGCATGAAGCAATTGATATTGCTCAATTTCAATTTAGAATATTGATTTTTAGTAGATTTTTAAAGGAAAAAAATATTTTTTTTATATAAAATGTTCTTCCTCAATTCTTTGCTGTTTTTCGTACGTTCCGTATGTGTCGCAAACTACTTATGCATATTATATCTCACAAAGAGCTCACAAAAGCCATTTCCATTAAATGAGATTGCAAATATTTGTAGTTGAATGAACTGCTACTGTTCATGAGTACATTTAAGAATGAGGATATTGAGGAAGTAGATACACACAAAAAAAGAGAGTTTACATAAATTTGGGTGACAATGAAATTCGCTTGGTTAAACGGAATCCCATTGGATATACGGATTGTGCATATGAAAAATATCTGGGACTTTTTCTTCTTCTTTTTATCATGTTTGACTTAAATGGAATGAGAATAAAGAATAAAATATGCAAATATTTGAGGAAAGATCAAACATTGGATACTTTTGGTAAATGTATGACCCATTTCACATGGCTACTGAATTATTGATGAGGCTCTTTACACTTCATGTAAAAATTCTAGATTGTAAGCAAATTCTAAGAAATTTGGATGTTTAAAGGGTTATTGAACAGGACTATTTGATTTAATTTTGGACACAATTGTTCAATTTATTTGGAAATTTATAAGGGGGAGCAAGGAGAAGTTAATTGAATTTGGGTCGGCTTAGAGCATTTAAGATAAAATTCTAGATTACATTGCAATTTATCTAGATTAAGGAGCCTTGATAGACACATCAGAGCTTAGTTTGACTTATCAAACCCATGGCAAATTCTTTAGAGCCTTGACAGACTATTAAGAGCCTTAGCAGACTCTTTAGAGCCTTAGCAGACTCTTTAGAGCCTTAGCAGACTCTTTAGAGCCTTAGCAGACTCTTTAGAGCCTTGGCAGACTCTTTAGAGCCTTGGCAGACTCTTTAGAGCCTTAGCAGACTCTTAAGAGCCATGACAGACTCTTCAGAGCCATGACAGACTCTTAGAGCCAGAGTCTTTAGACAAACTCTTTACTCTTAGCAGAATTTAGCCTTAGCTCTTCAGAACCTTAAGCCTTAGTCTCCTTAGAGACTCTTTAGAAAGACACTACAGACAGACTCTTCAGAGCCATGGTCGACTCACTTTTTTAAGTTTTATTTGATATAAAGCCTTTAATTATAGGAACAAGAACAAAACCTTTAACCTTTGACCTGTCTTTACACATGAAGATAGAAATGGCCAGAAACACATGAGCTAATAACTTAATTTCAGGCTTAATTCTTTACATTGTTTCAAAAATCCCACAAAAGTTCACAACCTTATAATTTTCTACTCTAAATCCATCAAAATTGTCCAAAAAAATCCACAAAATTTGTTGACAAAATGAGAAACAATGCTGCAAAAAAGGCCAAAACATGAAAATGTAATGTCAATAAGAAAAACACACAGCAAAAAAAGCGTTCACATGTCGTAATTACAAACACGACAATCTCACCTAGTCATTTAAATAGTTTTTAACTTTTTGTGTGTGTATTTTTTTTGTTGCTGCTTCCATTTCCTTCACTAATTAAGGCAATTTTTGAAAAACCGAAAGTATTTCTATTTTCTACCTATGAATAATGATTATTACTTCATATTACTGTGTGACGTGGGAAAAGGATGATGATGAAATTTTAATTAGCAAGTGATGAGGAAAAATTTTTGACGTAAAATGAGTCTCTTGCCACTTGTTCCTTTCTGGTCTTGATTCTAATTTTAAAATGTTTTGTATTATTGATTTTTTTGAGGTACCTTGAAAATATTTTGTGGTTTTTTTGCTGCTTTTTATTGCCGAGCTGTCATAAAAATAAAATTAAGATAATATCCATGGCTCTGCTCACTTTTTCTGAGGAGTAGTATCTTAAATTGAGGTTCTTGGATCTTCTCAATTGCTGTGAATTTAGGGTGAGTGTTTTTCGGTATTTTTGTAATTTTCTTGAAATTTTTAATAAATTTATAGCGCAATTCCATGAATACAACAGCATATGACCCCCCTAGATCATCATGATTCACCTAAAATCTCATCTAAAACCTTAAATCCCAAATCCATTATGTCAAATCAGCAAGGAAAACAAAAAAATCTCAATTTACGCTCTTTTATTAGCTTTTCCTTCTTTTTTTTGTTTGAAAACTTTTCTCTTTTCTGATTTTAATTTTGACTTCTTTTCTTATTGTTCTACGTCAAGTGAAGGCGCGCATATACACATACACACACCGTGTCTGAGAGTGAAATGCTTAAGAAATAAAATAACAGCACAAATGGAATTGAGATTGAAGATATGAAAAATGGAATGGGAAGCGAAAAATCATTTCTCGTAAATTAAATTGAAAATACAGACAATAATAAATGAGTGAAATTTTCAGATTTTCATAACTTTTGAGCGAGGATTTTCTTTCTTTTTTTTTCGGGTGGGATTGACTGGTTTTTTGATTTTTGTCTGAGTTTTTGCTTGATTTTTGTGAATTTTTGGATGAGCTCATTTGCATTAATTTTTGTATTCTTTAGCATTTTGGTCATTAATTATTGCTACATTGATTACTGTCTGGAGTTTGAAGGCTTTTTACGAATATTTTGAGGACTTGGAATGTGTGGTATCTCTTAAAATCACCAAATTAAGCTCTTGTGATTGATATTTGCGCTAGAATATACTAGGACATTAGGATTTAACTGAAACTTCTTTACAAATTCTTGCCATTAGTGTAGCAGCTTCATAAACCCGGAATGTACAAAACGTATGAATAGATGAAAATCTGGACTCAGACCAATTGGACTCTGACATGAAGCCGAATTTCGTTGAATCTGGTCTGAAGCCAGAGTCATGCTTGTCTGAAGTTAGATTTAGGCCAAATCCAGGACGTCTGTTTTACAGGAAAGATTCTTTAAGAACAACAACCAATCCCAAATAACACAACATAGTCGTTAAGGATCTGCTACATCGCCGTATTCGTGGCGAAAAGGAAAAATGCTTTAATGTCTTCGTCGGTTGATTCTGGCCTATTTTTGAGCGAAAAATGTAATTTGCCACATCAGAATCAGCAAATCAAGAAGGTTTGTGGTAAAATGTTCTGAAAATAAAGTGCTCAAATTCTTTTTGAAAACATCATGCAGAAATGTCACTGAAGAAGTAGGGTACGAGTTTAACTATTACCCACAAGGTAGTTTGCGTATATATTCAGATTTGATGAATTAACAAGTTCTGAACCATCAAGAGTAGGGTTATTAAACTTTGGGATTGATCCCGGGATTTAGTACATTTTAATTATTTACAGAAGATTCTTTCACAATTCCAGAAAATGCGCTATTTCCACAATCAGTAGAAGTTTCAGTTTCTTAAAAACGAAACCTTTTTACTCTTGTTTGCGAATGAAAAGTATATTCATTTTCTATAGCAGCGCGGTGTGTATTTTTGTGTATATCGGAAAAGAAAAGAATTTTCTTGTTTTGTTATTCAAAAAAGAAAAAAGAAAAAAGAAAAACTGAAAAGAGAACAAAAATGCGGAGTGTCTGGATTTGTTCACTAATGCAATGTACTTAATAAATTTATGATTGTTTGTATCTTCTTAAATGATTCAACCTCACTCCAAATTCATGATAGTCGTTAAATAAATTTCTTTATGAGAATTAATTTTTTTTCTGTTCTTGCTTTTCTTGAATGCGCTTAGTCTGTGAATTTTTCACTCAAAAAACAGAGAGAGAAAGGAGCCGGCGTAGCTTCGTGAATGAATGAGGGGATTCGCATTCATGAGAAATTCATTTTTAATAATCCACTTTGCTATCTTTTCCACTTCTTCCAAATCTCTCCCGACAATTCAATAAAATTAAAGAAGAAAAAAAAAGTTTTTATGCTGTTTATTTTTATTTCGCTGTTTCTTGCCTTCACATATATATTTTTTTAAGGGATGGCAATCTATTTTATGTGAATGACCTACATTTTTATGTATGCGATTCTCTTCCTTGCATAATTTTCTGTTGTGTCTCTATCTATTTGTATGTCTTTAAAGCTGCTTCATAAAGTTACTTGAACTTTTTCTCTTTTTCTTCTGTTTTGTGTGACATAAATCCTCTAATAAATTCCCTCGCTCATGCTTGTTATACTAAGCACTTTCTGGATGTGTTCAACAAAACCAAAATTAAAATTGAGAGAAAATTAAATTGAAAAAAATCTCATTTGAATTTTCTTAATTAAATGAAATATAAAAATTTGTGTATACACAAAGATCTAGGATAAATGAGAGGACATGAGTGGAAATGGTGAGTAAAAATGTAGATGAGATTGGTGTATAGGGGCGCATTTTTATAATTTTGTAGATATGGTAGAGAATGAAGCGTGAATTCGGGAATTTTAAGATGAAACTTCGAGATTGACTAAGTTTGGAGGTTATGTGCCATCTTTTATGAGCATACTATTGAGCATGATTGTCTGTTTTGGCGTAATTCCTCCTTCAAAGTACATCATAGCCACATTTTATAGTAGGATTCGCTCTGACAAGCTCCTCACATTGCAAGGACAAGAATCCGTCATAGCACCTGATGTACCCTGCAATAAACCTGGATACAATTTGTGTTCCAAGGTTTTTCGGATGCCTTTGACTTCAGAACGCTGACAGCGATTTTTTAAAAATTAGACAGGATTTCTGACACTTTTATCTATTGTAGAACCAAAGTGACAGTGTAGCATTTGGTATAAGTAAGTAGAAAGGAGCAGCCAGCTGTAGAGGAATGTTCAGATGTCAACTTAGAAAGGCACAGTTGATCTGTAAGGCCAGCGAAGCAAGTAAGTAAATTATCTAAAAACCCTTAGTATATCGAACAATTCGGTCCTATAGAAAAAGAAGAGTTTCATAACAATCATCGCCCCTTTCTAAGGCTCCCTCTGCTTTGACTTCTTCTAATCCTTTGAATCCCATAAATGTTATCCAAATTCCACTCAAAAATCAATCCAAATCACTTCCAAAGCCAAAACGATTCTCCCACAAAAAATCGCTAATAAATTTTTATTTAATTTTAAAGCCTCAACAGCACTCTCGAGCAATCCCCCCGACGAGGCTCAAAAGCAAAAATGCAAAGTGTAGAACAAGAATAGAAATGAAAAAAACCCGAAACAGTAATTATTTTGAAATGAAAATCTTCTCTACTACTGGCTGGCTTTCGAAAAACTAAATCTAAATTGCTTTTTTTGTGTGCTGTGATTCAGCTGTTGTCTTGTGCCATTTTTTACGGATTTGTTTTTTTTTTTTGTTGAATATTATGATTATTATTATTGTTCTGTGTCTGCCATGCCTTCATTATTTTATTTGTTATGCCTCAAAAGAACTCCTTCAACGGCGATGCCGCAAACATGACGAAATTGTGCGAGAAATATCCCCATAACCTGCTTTATTGTCATTTCTTTTTCAAGAATTTTTCTCCTTTTTTCAATCTTAAATGTACGAGACATAGCCCCAGAAAGAACCAAATAGCACGAAATGAAAAATAATATTTATTTTCAATACAATAAGAAAATGTATCAAGGAATGAGAAATAAAAATGTGAAATTGCATGAAAAGACCTTCAAGCCTTCTTCATTTTTTGTGAGTACCCTGTGGGAAATTATTTCGATTGCTAGTTACTGTATTGTTATTGTTGCTGTCTGAAATGGTTAATGGGATATTTCTTTTACTTGCTGTTTTTGGGTTGTGGATGAAAGAGATGAGTATGGATGTGGTAGGGCTGCTGGGTGTATTTGGTTTATACAGCACCATGTGCTTTCTTGGGCATCACTACACCAGTATGGCAGTGTACTATTGATAGCGTGGTCGATAATTTTGACCTATTTTGGGTCCATTTAATGCGCAGTAAGTGAACCTAACAGCGTATAAGAACTTCAAATTACCACTAACTGAGCCTAACAGTGTTTAGGTACTTCAAGTTATCAATAAGTGAACCTAACAGCGTTTAGATACTTCAAGTTGCCAATAAGTGAACCTAACAGCTTTTTGGGTACTTCAAGTTGCCAATAAGTGAACCTAACAGCCTTTTGGGTACTTCAAGTTGTCAGTAAGTGAACCTAACAGCCATTTTGGTACTTCAAGTTGCCAATAAGTGAACCTAACAGCGTTTAGGTACTTCAAATTACCAATAAAATAGCCAGTCAATTGCTCCTCATACTCATCACACCCAATTCTCTCTTAAATCACCCCCAAAAAACACCTTCAACATCTCAATAGCAATTGCACATCAATTCATCTCATTTACCGCATTATAAAGCTACTTTTCACTCTAATCAGCTTTACTACATTCATCATACACAATGTCTGCACATTAAATTTTATGTGATCTAATTTTATGCAAATTTCATTTCTATGCAAAAAGCAATTATTTTGCAAAAGATGAGATTAAAAGCTTCATAAATTTTCTTAAAAGATGATAAATCTCCACCCGGATTTCATTTCCAATCTCCTTCTTCTTGCTGCTGTTTTTTTTACGCAAAAGTACAAACGGAATTGCTTTTATATTGCTTTTTATTTTTATTTGTTTCATTAGAACACGAGTGAGTGAGATAGAGATTGAGGAGCACTTATGTATTTCTAAACATGAAGCATGCAACAACAAAAGTGAAAACAAAAAATTTTCTCACTCATTGCTTCTTGTTTCTGCTCCTTTTGGCATCACAAACTTCGGTTGTCAATATTATTATTATTTTCTTTTTGTAGCTTGATTTTTCTTGAGAAAATCGATTTGAGGATGATGAGCTTCTTATGACAATATTGGTAGCTGGAGGGCTGAAATGATGGTTCTATGGAAAAAGTCAGGCATAGACATTTTAAGGGAAAAATTAGAAGAAATGTCCCGGAAAGCACATGGTGTGGAAATGGCACAAATCTTGCTTTAAGTTGTCATGACTCTGGTCTAGAGATAGATTCAGCAAAATCCGAAGTCCAAGAGGACAAAATCCGCAATTTCCATGATGTGCCCCATTTCCTTCAGCCTGCAAACCCCTTTAAAGTAATTTAAACTCATTCTTTATGTCTTCATATTAAAGTTCCTACCATCAATTCATCTTCGACATTCAGTTCTCAAATTTCAAAGCCAATGAGCAGAAAAAGTCATTTCATTTCCTCTTTTAAATGCATTTTTTTTTCATGTGATTTTAGCCTATAAATGTTTATGTCTCAAGCTACAAGGCTATTGATTCTCACATGATAATTAACTTTACATAGCTTTTAAGATTTAAACATTTTATGAGAATTTTATTGTAGACTTTAAATCATTATATGTTCAAATTTAATCTATTTTAGGGAAGTGCATTTAAAGACTTTGAGGCTGTTAAGTCAAAGCTTTAAATCTACAGATTTAATATTCATTACATAGATCAATACAAACAATCTCTAAGCGGGTTACCGACAAAATCCCTCTGTACATTTTCCCACTATTCATTAGCCAACTGACATTTTCCCACTGGTACATAAGTATCAGTGGGCTAATGTACCAGTGGGCATAAGTACCAGTGGGAAAATGTCAGTGGGCAAATGTCCTACACCCTCTGAGCGACAATCGATTAATCGAACAAGGTTAATCGATCAAAAATCCAGCCAGAAGGCGGCGTGACTCTGAATTGGTGCCAGATTCAGGTTGAAACCGGCATCATCCGAATTCAGGTTAACCCAGGCATCATGCGGATTCGGATTGAATCTGAAATCGTGCGGATTCAGATTGAACCATCATATCGGAGTAATGTCAGGCTGTTACCAGAATTTGGATCGATTATCCGATTTGTGCTGTTCTGGACTCATTTTGACGATGACATTATAAATGCATTGGTCACGTCGAAATGATGACTATAAATGACCGCCATATGACAAAAAATAATCACTCCGTCATCAAGAAGTTACAACAAATGCATTTACAACGTCATCGTCGTGAATCGACTCGTGATGTGTCGCTCGGTCACATTCAAAGCTTCAGACAAAATTTCAATTTCATTGAAAATGCTTCAAAACATGTACAACACCAGCTTTAAGAATTCAACTTGCAAAAGGCCAAAAACTAATAATTCAACCCGAAATAAAAATATTTTGCGCTATTGAAATCAATCGACCTCAACCTCTCATTTATATTTTTATATTATTTCTTCTTATTCATATTCTCCAAATATTATTTCATGTTATTCTGCTTTTTGTGCTTATTTAACTTTACTACAATGTTTTCGGAGCCACATCTGTGACGAATCCTTTTGATTTGCCATTGCCGTTCTCGTTCTGTTTGTATATGTATACATATTTATGTACCGTACTTGTACATAACAGCACAATCAGAATGAGAATCTTTGGAAAAAAATTTCATTCTCGTCTTTCACATTTTGAATCATAGTCGTTCGTAAAAAGCCATAAAACCGATTTGTAATTCTTTTACGACGCTTCTTATTTTAACATGATGGAAAAATAAAGCAAGAAGAGGAAGTTGAGAGGGCGTTGTAAGACGATTATGTCACCTTCTGAGGAAAAAAACTGATTTTTATTTTTATAGAATTTTCTCTTTTTTTCGATTTGTTTTTTATTATTTTATGAGACTCATCGACATCAGTGATGATAGTTGGATATGAAAAACTATCAAGTCGGTGGAAATTGCAATAAAAATTTTATTAACTTGTTACTTATTTATTTATTTATAAACATGATGGAGAAAATTTTTCAATCAATTCTTTTATTAGAGAAAAATGGAACGAAATAAGATTTTTGATCCTTTTTGTAGGAAATAACTCAAATTGTAGTTCTGCAGTTGTCCCCAAGTTTGGAAACTATGCGGTTCAATTAAATTAGTCGTTAGACAATAGAATCGAAAACTGTTACCTCTTTTTTTAGCGAGCAAGGAGATCTGATTTTGATCAAAGGCTGACCTCTCAGTTGTTACATAGTAGAGCATTGATGGGCAATCTGTATACCGTGAACTCCTAGTTTGAGACTTTAGAACTAGTGGTAATGTTATTGCTTAATAAGTATTTATGCTGAAATACTAAAATTTGAAACTGGTAGAAGTTATCCAAACACAAATCCAGCATTTGACGAACTCTAAATGCGGCAATGGACCCTCATGCGCCTTCGCCTTGGAAGATAAGTAATTAGATCTACAACAATGGTGTTTGAGTTTCTTGGTTTTGACAAATTCTTGGGACCGAGACTGAGGAATTTCTCCATATTTTTTTGTCTTGGCTAATCTCAGGTCTGAGAAGATCTTGGCCTCAATATCGAGGACCCCTAATTTATCGGCAATTGGTCAGAAATGGACAAGCGGTCGGGAGCGATCAAACCAGCTTCGGACCCAAACTAAAGGAGGCCGTGGATCACAGTTTATCTGTGCCGCCATTGAAGTAAGTAAGTATGGCATGCCACGAACAATTCTAGGACTGAGATGTTCCATGACACAAAAAATGATACCAAACACTCTATTAAATCGAGTGATTTATTTCTATTACATAAAGAGTTGTTTATATGACAAGGATTCGCACAATAATTACGACGTGCTGACCCTTAAGCTTTTGATGACATGCACAAATTTAATTGGCTATAATTAAATTGGTCAAGTCAACAATTCATAATATTCAACATAAATATCAAGCTCTGCCTAAAAGTTCCTACAACTCTACAAAAAATCAATTTCCACCTAAAAATAGAAAAAGCATTTCATTCAATTTACGATAGAAGAAAAAAAACTGAATTTATTTTATTGGCCCCGTTACTTAATTGATAAATCAAGACGTAGCAAAACTTAATGGATCAATTGAATGTAAATCGATTATTCATGACCTAAATTTGTGTAGCTTCACTCTCTTTTTTATTGTCAGCACTCAACGTTAAAAATGAAATTGTAAGTAAGAAGAAAAAAATCGAAGATCTATAACAGTAATAACCCCTGACGTCATCTAAATGTGTGCCATCTTTATCTTCTATTCGCCGCGCACATAAGCGCCGGGGTCTACGTATTTGTATGTGTATATCCAAAAGGGAATTAAAAAGAAGAATTGAAAAAAGTTCAACAAGCAGCTCAAACATTACTTGAAGATAAAATACAGCAATAATATAAATACACAGTAGCAGACACAGCAGCTGAAATGAATCAACAGGACATGGCGCTGTGCGAGATTTTTATTCTTCTTTTCTAGCTTCAAACTTGGCTCATCGCTATGATTGTAATTGAAGTTAATAATTTTTATTGACATTCATGTGTGGCAAACTAAATTGTGACTTAATTTCCATTGATAATAGCCCATTCTTTTGTCTTGGATTATATCCAACAAAAAAAATCATTGTCATGATTCTTATCAGACGAGCTAGAATTTTAAATTAATGACGTAATATGGCTGCGTAGATGGATATTGAGACGTGTCCAATGAACTCTGAATAATCAAATGAATTTAATTGAACGAATAGAATAAAATCAGGATTTTTAAGCTTCACAATTTTTGAAGTGTAATTAAAACTTTTTAAAGCTGTAATTAAAACCTTTTTGGATTAATTTGAATATAATATTGGGAATCTATTTAGAGGAATTAGTTGCTGGGGTGATGTATTAAAATTGAATTGTTTTCGCTCGAGTTGAATAATTTTTGGGGGATTTTAGAATGGGATTTAATTTGAATATTGTGGATTTTTGGGGTTGGATTGTAATAACATGTTATTTATGGGATTTAACACTTATTGAAGAAATTTGGGTATGGGTACTTAAGTGTGGCCAAATGTCATTTATAGCCTAGCCTATAGACCATGTCTTTAGCTCAGGATATGTAGAATTGCCAGACAAGGATGGACAAAACTTACAATTGAGCATTTTCATGCCCAACTTATGAGAAACTCCCATTCATAATAATCATCATTTCAGAACAATTCCCAACCTTCCTACCTTACCTTCTGTAAAACTTTACAACTATAAAATTCCCAAAAATACCTCAACTATCTCTCTCATCAACAAAAGTATCCATTCCCACACACATAGTTCAGCATGCAAACAAGAAATTATTTCCAAATTTTCAAGCCTTAATGGTCTACATAGTATAATCGATTGACGTATTTAACTATAATCAATTTCTCATCAATTTTCTTTCCTTTAAATCCCTTCCTTTCATTCATAATACCATCATAGTATGAAGCTATGGCATATTGAATATTAAAGTAGATTTATTACTACTATTATCAATATCATATTCTTTTTTATGCTTAGATTGTCTGAGAATATGCTTTAAAGATGAATTTTTACTGAGCGGATACAGTGTGGAATATAAGCTTGATCAGCATGAGTTTAGTCATAGCTTAAAGTCGGCTGTGATATTTTCGAGGTGCTCAATGCAGCAATTCGACATTTTTCCGCAAAATGGGTCTAAATGAGCCGTCATAAAGTGTTTTATGGACAACCTAGCGTGTTCCCATCAATTCGGTGGCATGGGCTGTAAAGCACCAACCAAGCACACTATGCTGTTAGAGATCCATCAAGCTTAGTATCTGCATACATTAAAATTCAAAAAATACACCAAACATAAGTTCAGAAATTTCATAAAAATTCTCATTTTATCCCTAATAAATCAACTGAATTTTAATTAATTTTCATAACCGTAACTGACCTCTCAAATGTGAAATCTAGCATTGTATGCTTCATTTTTATATACATACCACTTTGTGACAATTCTCATGAAAAAACATTTATGAGCACTTAACGTTGTGTATATCAACTATTTTCTATAGAAGCTTTATTCGTAATAAAGTGCCAATATACAACACACAAAATGAATAAAATAGTATGATAGTTCCGATTTATTCTGTAGAACTCAATATTGTACGCAATATTATTAATTGAGTAGCTTTTTTACGTGACTATAGTAACTTTTAGGGACAAAAAAGGTTGATGACTAGTATGAATATTTAAATTGATATTCAAATTTAAAAATATTGGAATTGATTAATTAATGCATAACAATTGAAGGTAAGAGGACATCCAGTTGATACCCCAAGCATCCCTGAATGAATATTCAAATCTCAGACCCTGCCTCAATAAAATGAAACTTTTATAAATGTTTATTAAATTTTCCATTAAATTCCTTCCTTACATTTGCTATCAATTCCATCCCTGACCTCCCATCTACTTCATTCTACTTTCAAAAATAAAAACACATACAATACAATTCCCAAAGTGATGTAATGATAGCGACAAGCTCAAGTTAATACAAAGAATAGCAAAAAAAATACAATTTTTATTTTTCTTCATCTCAACGACACTGGCAGTGAGCAATTTGCCGAAGAATGAATTCACATTGCGTTGCACAATTCTTTTTGCACTTGGGAATGAGGCAATAAAGCGATAATTAGTTGAGAATTCTTCAATGAATATTTTTTTTTTGCTTGCTTTCATTCTCACAGATATGTATACACACTCACAGTGGAAGCATTAATATGACAATGGAAATGGCAATGTTGATGAAATTGTATGAAAAAAAGTTTGCAAGACTGCTAAGTACAACTGTGAATGCTTGCATGAGCATGTGAGAATTATTTTATAAGGTGGTACTTGTGAGGGTTTTATGAGGAAATTGAAGAATTGGTCACATTTGGAAATCTGCATGCATGCACGGGGCTATAACCTTCAACTCAGTTGTTTGACTTGCTTAATGCTTTGTTGAAGCAATTTGGAAATTGACAGACAAAAACCATAGATTTGCCAGCGATAGAGCTAGCTTTTAGTATCATCTGAGAAGAACCATGGATCTCAATTGATCTGTATGTTCAGTGAAACAAGTAAGCAAATAGGTGCATGATCATCATAGGTGGGACGGTCATCTGCTGTATTTTTGCCGGGACGCTGCTGTAGCTTTTTCCAAAAAGTGTCCCTATATTTTGAGAAAATCCTCTGGCCACCCCTTAATCATAGGGCAACAGCTGGCAACTTGATTACCTGACTTGTACATGGCAACTTGATTACATGAAGGAAGCTAGCGATAGAACCAGCTTTAGGTGTCATCTAAGGGAGGGCCATGAATCTCAATTGATCTGTACGATCTGAGATGTAAGTAGGTACATACTTAACATGGGGGCGGGCTACAACTGGCAACTTGGTCTAAATCAACAAGAATACGTTGATACCCTTTATAGTGGCTCATTGACTGTCACAATTCAAACTTTTCTGTTAAAAAAATCCAAAAAATCTTCGCAAATTCTTACAAAATCATCGCAAGAGTCTTTAGCTTGTTTCATGTCATTTTCCCATTTTTAAAGAAGAAGTTAAAAAAAAAGCTGAACAGTAAAGAAAAAATTTGCACATTTTTAGTAAGAAATGTAGAATGAGTGGCACAAGAGCATGATGAGCCATGAACAAAAAAAAATTCTTATTTGTACATTCCAATTTTCACACTTGTCATTTCTTTTAAAAATATACACAAGAAACGGGAAGAGAAAAAAAGTAAAAGAAAGAAACATGAAAAAAAATCGTAGATGAGAAGCACATAGAACTGAAAGAAGATGAGGCAAGGAAGGAAAAACAAATATTATAAAATAAATATGTATAAATGACGATGACTGAGCTGATGATGAAGAACGAGGCCTCATTCTAAATCTGGTAAATGTGTAAGAATGCAATGTAAGTAGAGACATCAGACTAAGAGTGACTGCATGCATGTAGGTATGTGTGAAGATTTTTTTTTGTGCATTTTTCTATTTAATGGTTGGGAAATTGCATGTCTTATGAGGTGCTTTATATTTATTCAGATGTTTATTATGCATAAATTATGTGAAGTAAATCTTATTGCATTATTGGTGCTCGTTCTAATGAGTTATGTAAATGAAGTCCGAGTGTGGGGCATTCACTTATCATGTGACTAAATCCCGAATCCTCCCAAGAACATTAAGTACTAGGCGAACTGCACATTATGGAGAAGAAGTCGGCATAGAGCGAAATTCGAACTAGACATCAAGTTGCTTACTGCTTCCTCATTATTGGAAACATGCTCCAACTTGAAGCCTACATAGGTTTCAACAATTGACTTTTCATCTGATTCTGTTCATGTCCATATCACAAAGCTGTACAAATTCTCTGTTTCTACATCTAATTGACATTCTCGCAATTAGCATTTTTACCGCATCTCTTGCTACTAACTAGCTAAAACCTATTTTTACTTGTTCTCTAAAGAAACATCTATATTATAAATACCCAATTCCTTTACAGATACAAGAACGGAAGCCATGTGAAGCCATTTTGTGAAGCCATTTTGTGAAGCCATGTGAATCCGAAAATTGAGGGGTATCAGGGGGAATGGGTGTATAATGTATAGCCATGTGAAGACATTTTGTGAAGCCGTGTGAAGCTGAAAATTCTGAAGATGGGCGCCACGGGCGCACCCGAATACTCTAGTTTGTATATAATTAATAATATTAAAATTAGACATACTAATTTCTATATAACTAAGTTTGCTTAAAAAATATGATCCAAGAAGAAGATTCGAGTCCTAATTTCCATTAATTTTGATTCCTGCATTCTTCTGTTTTCCTTTTTTTACCTCCTCATTTTTTACCATTCAACTCTAATATTTGCTCCAATTTTTCCAACAAAGAAAACTCCATTTTTCCATTTTCCACATCCAACACAATCTAACACTATCAATGCAATAGAACAGAAAGATTGAAACAAATTTTCGATTGACATCTGTTGAAAATGTGTCAGGTTGAATTCAAGCTCCTTCATGTGTAAGTAAAATGAAGAAAAATAGTTTTTCGCTGTTGTCGCAACTGCTGTGATGGAAAAAAATAGAAGTAAGAACTTCTCACTACGTTACTCAATTCGATGCAGCTAAGTGAAATAGACAAATCCTTTTTGGATGTTAAATGTCTTTTACTTCAAACTATATTCGTGCATCAGCAGTGACGATAGTCGTGTAATCAGTGTGAAGGTGGAAACGCTGACATAATTTAATGTACAAACATAGAGAGTTTTGAAATATATGTATTGCACTTGACGCGCGTTCCCTTGTTCACTCAGCACAAAATCTCATCGTCTGAGTGTGAAACATTTCCACATGCTACTCGCTATTGCTGCTAATGCATAGCGCGTTAAAATGCGAAACAAGAGGAAAAATATATAAAATAGAAGAAAATGGAAGCTATTTTTTTATGTTCTGAATAATTTTTTCAGCTTTAGATGAAAGGAATGGGAACATTAAAGCAAGTGCAGGTGCTAAAAATTGTTAGAACTGCTAGAAAATTGGTTTAAAATTGACAAATTAGCTTGATTATGCTGAAACTGGTTGACTGCTGATAGAAATACTTGGATATAGAATTACATGCTGATTAAGGTACCCAGAATTTTGCGGGAATGTCAATTAGAAGTCACATCAGAGAATCTGTATAAGCTTTGTGATGTGGCCAATAACAGAGTCAGATGGAGGGCCTTTGTAATATCCAAGGCTCCAAGCCAGTAAGTAAGTAAGGTACCCAGAAGTTCCAAAATCAGTACAAAATACCCAAAACATTCCCAACACTAGCCAGAAAGTTGCTGGGAATTTTTCAGACTGTCTGCATATTGTGTATCCACACACTCGAGTCTATACAATTGCATATAGAAATGTGAAACGATATCAGCGGCATTCATGTATAATATGCCTTATGCATAATGCTTATTCAGCATATATCTACTTGCATATTGCATGATAAACTAAACTAAATAATTCTCATTTGTATCTCATCATTTAGAGAATTAGCAAAAGAATGAAAAGTGGAGCAAAACTTTTTATATTATTTAGCGCGTATGTGTGATTTTTATCTCGACAGTCTCGATTATTTGGATCTACTAGCTTATTTGTACATTTCTCATGTTGTTAATTATGTTTAAATGCATTTGTGCATTATTTTTTGTTGTTGTTGAATAATGCATGGAGTTTTAAGGTTTATTTGCTTTTAATTTATGGATTTGATTTAGAGTGGATTGTATTTTTGAATGATTATTCATTAGTTCTAGTCAGAGCTCGAAGTCGACTCAGATTCTGTATAGAATGATCAATAAAGGATCGACTCAAGCCGACTTGACTGCATACAAGATTTGAATTGACTTTATACTCTGGTCCCAGTCGTACGATGAGGCAAATTATAGTTTTTCGTTAAACTGGAACTTAATCGTGTGACAAAAGTGGAAAAGCCGTATTATATAATATAGCCGACTATACTTTCCCGAAATTGGACGGGACTGTCCCGAGATTTCCCGGTCCATGATAATAATGACCCTTCTCATAATTGTACTCTCCTTTGACTACACCCCACGAGATACAATTCATCTTAAATCTGAAAATTTAGAACTTGCTTTGTCTGTTACTCAAAATAAATAATTGACCACTTCTTTTCATTATTTATTAATAAGAAATATTTTTAAAAAAATTCCAAACAAACCTTTTAAATATTTTCATTATTATTTCACAACAACCCCCTCAAAAGCCACAAGTTCAAAGTTATTTTAAGGCAATCTCATCAGATATAAAAAAATCCATTTCATCAAAATAAAAAGCCACAAAAAACTGTAGGATAAATTGGGTAGAGATAAAACAATTTTAGCATCCACGTAGGCATCCAGATTCCAGTTTCCGGTAAAAGAACTATAGATAGAAGATCTCATGTTTATCTACCTTTTTCTAACTAAAAATTTATTAAAGTTTTGTGTATCTATCCATCCTCATTTCACATAGAAAAATTTTCGGTAACAACAATAAAGGCCTTCATTATTTCATAATATTTCTCTAAAGGCAAAGAACTTAAATCTTGGATAAACACAGAGAAAAAAGTATATATTTTTGTTCTGGTTATACTTCACGTTCTCTTATCAAATCGCAAATATTTGAATTTACACACAAGCTACGGATGAAAGAAGTAAGAGACAAAAAAAAAATCATTTATCTTTCCTATCATCTTCCTATATATTTTTTTTCTACCTTCATTCTTATTCTGTCGTAACATTACGAGCCTTTTTTTTCTCGCATCATGCATGGAACATCTCTCTTGTCTTCTTGTGAGATGTGAGGATAAAGAGTGGAAGTGATTTTATGTTAGTGACAGGGTTGGCATTTGTCATTGGCATTGGGGTTTAATTATTCAGTTTAATTAATTTTCATGAATTTGCACCTGTTTTGAGTTTCAAGCACATCCAAGTGAGTATACACTAAGCATGTAGTTTTGCGACTAAAAATTGTGGTAAATCTAATTTTTCGCCATTAAAATGGATCGAAGTCAGTGATTACGTTTCCGTCAGAGCAACTTTATCAAAGTCAAAGTACAGGACATTAGGGGTCAAAACCTGAGCTTGAAGCAGGCTTAAAGTCGTCTTCTGGATGACTTCCCTGGAAACAAAACTATGAAGAGGATATAAAATTTTTGCCCATCATGCTTTTAAATGTCTAGTGTTCTATCCTGGTGTTAGCGCACAATAAAGGTGTTTAACGCCCTTCAGCCTCTCCTACCCAAGTACCTTCTTCCACTTCCCGCTATACCAAATCGCACAAGTGGTTCAGTACTATCGGTCAAGGTAAGTTTAAGTGTGAGGCCTAGTGAGCCCAGCCTTTTTAAACAATCAATAGCTACAAAACAAGATAAGAGAAGAGTCACAGCCTGGATTAACAAACGACGACGCATGCCAAACGAAAAAGGACTAGAAACTAGCAGAAGTTAAAGTGAGTTACCAACCGATTAGCAATTTTTATTTCCCAAATATTTCCATGAAGAACCATCAAATCTATCATGTGTTATACATTTTTGGATAGGTAATTTAGTTTTCTATACTTTGACAGGAAAATTTTTGGAAAATTTTCAAGTTATATAGTCATTTTGGGTATAAAACGCATTTGATTTATGTGAAGTTTCAATATTTTTGTGATTTCTCAACAATGGAATTATGAAAAGTCTTGAAACTCTGCAAATATATTGCTTAACTGTAGTTAATAGTTAATAAACTGTAAAGGTTTCAGAATTTTCCAATGCGTTTTTCACGACTTTTCCTAACCTGAAATTTTCACTCTTTAAGTTCAATTATTTTGATAATCAGGAATTATAAATTATAACTGTTTGTGCAGTTTGATTCCATTTTTAATAAGCTATCCATTGATACATAACAATCAAGGATGAAGCATAGGAATAAAGAGAAATCAATGAAAATGTTCAAAAATCTTTGAAATTTTTGCAACTTTTCCGCCATCTTGAAATTTTTAATGCCTTTTCTGGTTAAACTAATTAACTTCTTTGTAATATTCATACGTTTTTAGAATTGTTTTTATTAGTACTATAAACTACTGGAAACCGCATGGTTCTGAAATGAACACAACTAAAACTAGAAGAGCTTCAAGTTGAGGTCAAATGAAATATTCCAAATTTTCGAAATCAAATTTTTCAAAAACTCTTAATTCGACTTCTACTTATGTTTTAATGTAATGAAATGTTGAATTATGCAATATTATTACAATTTCAATCAAAAACATATAATATTCTTCATTAAAACTCAAAAAATCTAACTTTTAGTTTTGGCCATATGAATACTTCATTTGACCTCAACTTTAAGCTCTTCTAGTTTTAGTTGTGTTCATTTCAGAACCATTCGGTTTCCAGTAGTTTATAGTACTAATAAAAACAATTCTAAAAACGTATGAATATTACAAAAAAGTTAATTAGTTTAACCAGAAAAGGCAATAAAAATTTCAAGATGGCGGAAAAGTTGCAAAAATTTCAAGGATTTTTGAACATTTTCATTGATTTCTCTTTATTCCTATGTTTCATCCTTGATTGTTATGTATCAATGGAAAGCTTATTTAAAATGGAATCAAACTGCACAAACAGTTATAATTTATAATTCCTGATTATCAAAATAATTGAACTTATATAGTGAAAATTTCAGGTTAGGAAAAGTCGTGAAAAGCTCATTGGAAAATTCTGAAACTTTTACAGTTTATTGACAATTTTATAAGCAATATATTTGGAAAGTTTCAAGGCTTCTTCTAATTCCATTGTTGAGAAATCACAAAAATATTGAAACTTTACATAAGTCAAATGCGTTTTATACCCAAAATGACTATTTTACTTGAAAATTTTCCAAAAATTTTCCTGACAAAGTATAGCAAACTAAATTACCTATCCAAAAATGTATAACACTTGATAGATTTGATGGTTCTTCATGGAAATATTTGGGAAATAAAAAAATTGCTAATCGGTTGGTAACTCACTTTATCTAAATCTAGGGTCCGCCAAGATGCGCAGGCTTCCTCGAGGCGTGCAATTTTTTGCATCTATGCAAACCTGCGCATCTAATTATGACAGACCCTATTTAAATCCAACAATGAATCCTTGTGTGTCATCGAGTATGTAAGCATTCTAAAATAAGAATCACAAAATGCCCTAAAAATTTAAACACAAGACATCCAACTCTGTTAGAAATTCCTCCTATTATTGTCATTGTCAACATTTAATTTCTAAAAACTGACACGTTTTGTGATGTTTCCTTTCAATCTATTCACTAATGAGGGAAAATTCAATTCCCCAACTTCCTGTCGTGATGCGATAAAGTAATATATATGAAAAAAAGTATATATTCTATGACATAGAAAATGAAAACGAGATTTGACTTTAAGTCACTTATTTTCATATATCATAAAGTATACGAAGTGTAGCTTGAGCATCGTCATCATGAGTAGGGGGAAGCGAAATGAAAATTGAAGAACAGAAATTACTCAAGTAGATAGAACAGTCGTGGCACATACGGAAAAGATACACAAAAGTATCGAAGTAAATCACAAAAATCAACATTTTTCCGTCACATGACTCAAGTTCATCAACCATTCAGGCACGTCAAAGTGAATGTCTTTCTCCATTACACTTGAATCAATATATAGACGTAGATTCGGTGTAATTTTCATAGAAATTGATATAAAATAGCAATACGCTTCAATTGCTTCTGGTGGTTTAGATACAGGTTTAGACATCTTAAGCTTATAATCTCTTGTGAACGATTCCTTAGTTATTTCGAGTTTTAGCAGAAAATTGGCATGTCTAAATGTCAATTTCATCTTTTTTGAGTCTTGTGGGAACATATTGCGATTGTGTTCATGTTGTCTGACTTAACCAGCAATTCCTAACATCCCGAGTAAGAACGTCACCTGCGAATGACCCCTTCTATTCCATTATAGCTGTAGATTCATTTTCCGGAAGCAACAAAACATAAACATTCAAATTATCGCACAAAAAACAAGAAACAAACTTTCCACAACAGAAAGCACATACGTTTATAGGCATATATACTCATATCATTCTCAACAAAACAGAGAAGGGAGAAAAAAAGCAGCGACGATAATAACATGAAAATCATTATCATGGGAAAACAATTGAGAAATTTCCCATCGCATTTTTTTGTGTTTCTGCAGAAAAAAAAGCAATTTGAAATTTACGACGCAGACGAAGAAAACGACAAAAGAATTGAAGCAAAGAAATACAACGAATGAGGGAGAAACTAAAATTGAAGCTTAACAGCACACGGCAATCAATGGAATAAAAAAAAAGACAGAGGAACAACTCAGTAATCATCGTTATTAATTCCGGTATAGTCAAATAGCATAAAAGAAAAATTTTCTTTCTTGTCTTTGTACATTTTCCTATAATATCCATCTATTCTATTGAATTTTGTGAATGGATAGAAATTTTTTTTTATTTCTGTTTGATAATTCAAACTGAGGGAATTGAAGGTTTTTTCTTTGAGTTAGCGGAATTATTTGCAAACATTGATGTGGATTATTGAGGAGGTATGATGATAAGTGGTGAACTGCATGGAGTTTATAGTTCATTCTAATGGCTTTGAGGATGAGGATGGAATGATTTTTAGTATCTTATCGACCCAGGCATGAAAAATTTAGGAATCTTATAGGAGTAAACTTGACAAATTCTGCGGAAACAATGGAAAGCTCCTATCTTAGTGTCCGATGACAGGAAATCTATAACAGTTATAGATTGGTCATAGGCTGTTTGCACAAAGGCCTAGCGATATTTGCTCATTCTTAACCTAGAATTTTGGTATTTTTGGTGCTAGTTCCTCATCAATATACCCCTAGCTAGCTTTGAAACGGACAAAGTTTAAGAAATAGACCGAAATTCAACTAAATTTTGGACAACTTTTCAAATGATTTTAACTCAAAATTCGGTTCACAGTCCTAAGGAACAGCTAAAATCTGTCCTTATTTCTTATTTTGATCAGTCTTATAGACTTCAATCTTTTGAAAGCTCGAATTACACTCCTCATACGACCGGATAGCCAAAAGTCAGTTAATCCACATTCACGACATTCAAGGATGTACACGTGCATTAATCGATTCAAAATCCATCACCAATTTACCGTGATTCTGACATGGTTCTTTTCTTCGGACTCGGTTTATATCAGGAACCAAGTCAAGATCATGCCGGCCTGGGACTGGACTTTTGAACAATTAACCGATTTGTGCTATTCAGATGAATACTTAACTATGGCAAATTGCTCATAAAAATTTATATACAGCCCTTAAATGCTTCCATTCATACAAAACAGCTGCCCTCCTACTTTGTCCACATATATTGTAATAAAGCACAATTCTAGCTAATCCCACTCAAATAAGAAATGCGCTTTCCATCCAATTCCATCCCCAGTAACAAGAAATCTCATCAAACTTTTTTGCCTGCATTTGTTCCTTTTCCATTTTTTTCTAAAGACAAAAGCTCATTCTAGCAACTGGAAATGAAAGAAAACTTTTGGTTTATAAATAATTCTACAATTGTGATTGCCTGTCGGTGATGGCTATGATGATTGTAATAATAGTAATGCAGAGTAATTTCTTATTTTGCTATCATTTGTGATTGAGATTGATTTCAGAATAAAAATTCTATGCCTCTTGAAAGTGATTTTTCCGTCACTTGATCTTATCAATTATTGACTTTTATATGCCGAAGATTAGTAGATTTAATACTCAAGTCACTAACTATATGTGCAATTTTTATTATTGTATTGTTCTATTTTGACGATGATAATCTTTTGTGTAATAGCCTTATGCCTGTCTATTGCTGTCGGTTAAAGTGATTGAGATTAGGTTCGTTTGAGATTTATATCGCATGCACTGCTGTTATTATTGTTTATATAGAATTTAATGGATTTGTGACTGAAATAATAGTAATTTTAGAAGGGAATGTGATTGTAATGAGGCTTGTAATGTCCCCGTGTATGGACGTATTTTTGCAATTTATGGGAATATTTGAATTAATGATTGGACATTTCCCGAGTGACATATATGAAGAGGGCTCCGTGTTAGGTTAATTTTGGGTTAATATCAGACTAGATGGTTCGGGCTAGTTTTATGTTAATATCGAGCTAGCTGGCTCCGACACTTACCTGACACGGATTCCTCAATATTTGTGTTGCTCGGGTTTGAAGCCATGATTTAAGCACAATTGAGAATTCAATGCAGATAAATGGATTGACCTAAATTTACTAGTCATGTATTGGAGGGGTTTAAGCTCAATAGACAGGCCATGCATCACTTACCGTATCCGAACTTTCCCAAAACACCAAAAATTCCCGAAAATGATGCATAACAAATTTGGCAATAAAAACTCTAAAATATTTACTGTACAACAGACGAATATAGCACATCCAAAACAAATTTAAATTACCCCGTTCTTTAGCATCAAATTAAATTGTAATAAATACATTAAATCAATTGTTCTTAGCGTAAAGCTTACATAAGTAACTTAAAATTTCCCCTCAATCCGATTAAAATCAATTTTTTAACGTTCTGTTTTTTAGCTCTTATTTTTAACAGTCTCACTGTATGTTGCTTTATATTTTCGAGGATGGAGGAATAAAAAAAAAGTTTAAACAAAATAAAAGAATTTATGGAAAGCTTTACGATAAAATCCATGTTCATGTAGTCGGTGCTTGTTATCTCAATCATTTTCAAAAAAAAATGAGAGAGAAATTAAGTGGAAAATGAATTATTTTTTGAGGGGTTTGGGACGCATTTTTGGGTGTTCTGGCTGTGCAGGTCGTCTGGCAAAGATGTCTTGTAAATCCTAAGATACCCAAGACATCCCAAGGCATCCCAGGACACCCAAGACTACAATATCAAAAAAAATTCACACGATTCCAAATCAGATGCTATCTAGAGCAGCATGATGTGGCTAACTTTCCGGATCAATGGTCTAAAACCAGTCCTTAAGTAGTCGTTAGGGCATCTTCATGTCATGTGTCACCCTGGTGCCCTAACAGACAATAACCATACTCGCATAATTTGGTAAGCTCAATTTTGTGAGCAGACTCATTGACATGCTCCTTGTCTCTTCGGGTGAGTAATTTGTGGTGCCCTAAATCTGATCTAAAGCTTCTGTAGCCCTTTAGCTTGGCACTTGACTGCCAGTAACCCAAATCTTCTCCATATTTCAAGTCTCATCCAGACAAACCGTCCGACATCCAATTTAATCCATAAAATTCCTCATCATCACAATCTTCAACTACGGCTTCTGCGGGAAATACCCAAAGACCTGGTAAATACACATACACTTCACTTCACATCTCTTCTTCCTTCTTCCTTCTTTATATTACATTTTATATTCTCTCTCTTATATTTCTTTTATTTTTTTGTTCATCTACAGCGTGTAGCACTTGCGGAAGCAATTTCAATTGTTTCAAATATAAAAAATGAAAATCTTCTTTTTTTATTCCTCTTCTTCCTTCTGGTGCTTGTTTGTTGTGCACATTCTAACACACAGAAGTAAAGAGACAGTATAAAGAGAATATAAAAGAAATGTTTTCTGGGACACTTGAAATGGAATAAATTGTCTTTATAGGATTTTTTTTCATATCCTCTTTCTCACTAACTCTGTGTGCTGTATATTGTGCTTGCACATGGATTTCTCGTTTTCTATTCTTTTTTTTTGCTTATCCTTTTTTTTCTTCTCTCTGTTATCTATCTGTTTTCATCCGCCCTTCCGCAAAGAATTAATATCTGTAGATAGTATATGAAGCTGATAGTAAGTGTATTCATGCATGTGTACAGATGGCAATATGAATGCTGGAAATGTGGCAGGCTCAATTGCGGGAATAGAGGGAAAAATTATTATTATTGACCCGAACAGCACAGTGTAGTCGTTAGGACATCATTACGTCGCTGCGTCATTTGACACAAAATTGTCTTGATTACCCCGTAAAGTCTGACTCATTAACGACTCATTTTCAGCCACGACTAAAAATGCAATTTATTGCATTGTGCAACTCGGGATTATGTATGGAACAGAAGCTGGGAATAGGAAATAACTTAAATGTGCTTAAGGTGGATGAATATTATTTGAGCACATAATTATTTTTCAAACCCTGATTTTAAAGAGACTCAATTACAGAGAATGTTTATGATTCTTAGACTTTGCTAAAGCCCAAATGGGTTGAATTGAAAAACAACATTCAAGTTCATTTCAAGTCATAAGAACAACTCATAATATATGTCATTAGAGTTGTCAAGAAATCGATATTCTCAAACAGGCTAAGAGCATCCAATCGAGTTATGCCTTAATTATACTAGATGACATGCTCATCAGTATTCCTTACTTACTTAATTACTGGAACCATGCGCCGATGTGGAGCCTAGGTTTCTACAAAACTCCTTCTATCTAACTCTGCTGCTGGCCTTTTGACAAAGTTTGTACAAATTTTCCGTCTTTGCTCATCAGTGTTGCTATTAGCTTCCTCTGCTCTTGAGAGCATGTTCTTTGTCTGTTAGAGATTGAGTCTGTTTTATCAGTCTGTTGTACCATAGGGATATGACCATCAACCCCGCTCCCCCCTAAATACACCCCTTGATTGTACTTATATCCTTACATACAAAGGTCGTGCTCTCAAGAGTAGAGTAAGCTGAAAGCAATGCTCACGAGCATGTTCATCGGGCATATTTCAGTTTAGCAAGAGCATGCCCTTTGCATATATAATATAATTCCTTTATTCTCGAAGTCAATCATATCCAAATAACGCTGATTACATATCCCTTCAGTACAAATATAGTTCTTATTAAAAATCCTTGACTCAATGCTCACGACTGCCCACATATTGACCAATATCATTAAATCATAGAATTTTAAAATTAGTTCAAAATTGTCAGCTAATGACTAAGCATTGGCATTTCTCATGTAACCAGTAATTTAGTAAAAAAGAATAAAGATCCTTTGCGACATGATTTACTTCCAGCATTGATAAAAAATTCATGGCTAAATCGACTTTGTAAATTCAAAAGAAGACATGCAACATTTGCTCCAATTTCAAACTCATTAAATATCTAATTGCATCATTAGAATTTCTAATGACAAAATCATCGAATAAAATCAATAAAAATTCTATGGATACTGAACATCAATAAGAGCAGCCACTTTAAAAATAAGTCTTGAAAGGACATAACTGAATATAAAAAGCTATCCACCCACACAAGCCAAAAAGAACTTTTTGACTGTAAAAGACTTTTTTTTGCTGCTGCCTGCCTTCCTTTTTAATTCACACACCAAAGAGATTTTCATTTGAATATAAAAAAAAGCGACACCATTCAAAAAAAAGGGGAGAAAAAGTCATAAATATTTTTTTTTGTGCTGAATGAAACTTATGTAGACCTTCCTTTTATATTCATACACACACAAATATAGACGCTGTCCCATGTTTTTTTTTTTTTTTGGGGCTCTCATTCATTCAAAATATTTTTTTTTTTTTTTTGCAAGAAGTTTAAGCTTTTTTGTTCATGGCTACATATACGGACATTTACATTCACTATTCGTTCACAAACATAACTCCCTTTTGTGTCCCTTTCCTTTGTGGAGATATTGTGTGGAAATTATGGATAAAGAGGTTTTAATCGTCTAATTTTTGAATTTCAATTTTTGAATTCTTTAAAATTTCAATTTTTAAAATTCTTTAAAATTTCACTTTAAAAATTTTTTAAAATTTCAATTTTTAAAATTTTTAAAAAAATTTCAATTTTTAAAATTCTTTAAAATTTTAATTTTTAAAATTCTTTAAAATTTCACTTTTAAAATTCTTTAAAATTTCAATTTTTGAATTCTTTAAAATTTTGCTTTCAAAATTCTTTAAAATTTCAATTTTTAAAATTCTTTAAAATTTCACTTTCAAAATTCTTTAAAATTTCAATTTAAAATTCATCAAAATTTCAATTTTTAAATTTTTTAGAATTTTAATTTTTAAATTCTATAAAATTTCAATTTTTCCAAATTATTAAAAATTTCAATTTCTCAATTTCATAAATTTTCATTTTTTAAGTTCTTTCAAATTTCAATTCTTCAAATTTTCAACTTTTGAATTCTTTAAAATTTTAAATTTTTAAAAGTTTTTAAATTTTCAATTTTTGAATTCTTTAAATTTTCAATTTTTGAATTCTTTAAAATTTAAATTTTAAAAATCAAATTTAAATTTATTCAAACCATTTTAAAATTTTTAGACTAAACTTTCTCCCTAAATCACCCTAAAGACATCAAGTTAACCAGTTAGTCCTCCTCAACTCATATATTTTCAAACAAATTCTCATTTGGCTATGCCCCACTTGTACGAATTCTAACAACCCATTCAGATTATTACAATCGAGTACAATGCAGAAGAACTTCTACTGGGCAGTGTCCATAAATCATGTTTCAAAAAAAAAAAGGAAAATGAGGAAAAGAAAATAAAACAGTTTAGTAATGGAACAAGAACAGAATTGATAGAATGGGAATGGAATTAATGTTTCATAAGCAGACATTTGCTGTTTAAAGCTCGCACACACACATACACACATACAGTCGCAAATAATGGCAATCAAAACAAGGGAATGAAAAAGATTCGTTCGTTTTTTGGCTCCAAATGACGGTAATAACCTTGATGTAAGAAGTGTAATGTGTAAGAATAAAGAAGAAAAATATAAAGTTGAAAGTTCTTGGGGGTGTGGTGGGGATTATGGTGCATTTTTAAAGTAAATGGGGTTTTGGAGATGTCTGGAGGGTTGAAATATTATTTTTACAAGGAATTTTTAATCCTTTAATTAAAATTGAACAGAATTGGCATGAGTTGTTACAGAATATGTGGAAAATCAGGAAATACTTAACATTAAGATTCTATTTAAGCTCTATCCCGAGCAGCACATTGTGTTCTAGGGTCATGGTTACGTCATTATGTTACCTACAAAATAGACATGATGCCGTCAGGACTGGTCATAGCATAATAGTGTTTTCGGGTTTCCTGTCTCATTTTAATGCTAGAAAAGGAAGTTCTCCTCATTATCCTATTCAAGCAGCCATATAGACATATGACAATGTAGCATTCGGTATTAGTAATTGGAAAGGACAGCCAGCGATAAAGTAAGCTTTAAATTCCAGCTAAAAGAGCTTATGGATCACTTATGGAATCCTTAATTAGCAAAGAAACCATTTTTAGGTACCGAAGTGATCTTTCTGTACCGTAAAATAATGATCTTTGCTTGATAGGGAGTTGCTCTGAATGAATAGCGATGGAAGGAAGTAAGTATCCAGTTTAGATGGCACTGTAGACAAATAACAGTGTAGCATTTGGTATTACATACAGGACAGAAAAGTAAGTAAGTACGACACCTAGGACCATGTGGCCTGTTCAGGATATAAGTAACCATCAGTTCATACCCAACTCACTATTATTCCCCACTAGCCCCATCGAATAAGCGACCAAAATAAAATCACCATAAAAATCATCAAAATCTAAAGCAAACGCAATCCAATGTGGGATGGATGGGTTTTTTGGAATGAATCGGAAATAAAGAATAAGGAAAAAGATTTTTCACGTAAGTTATGTACGAGACCGATGTTACAATTTTTCAAGGGTAGAAATGTGTATCGGATTTTCGTCTTACTTTTTGTCCCTGTTTACTTCATCCTTCTCACTTCCCACACACACACACACACACACAAACACTTTTACTATAAATGTTATATCTCATCAACTTTATTCTTTACGACTGTTTGAGCCTGGCAGGCATGAAGAAGTAAAACAAACTGAAGGTTAATTTTTTTCGAGGGTTAACATTACAATTTATTTATTTGTAATCAAGATTCTGTGTGACTGTTTCTCTTTTTGTTGCTGTTTGCATGTCTCATAAAGAATAATTTAAGGTCCTTTTCAAGCTTTTTTATTCCTCGTTTACAAAAGAAATTAGTTTAATAGAAATTACGCAAAAATATTTAGCAAGTGATTTAAGATGCCAGGCTGTGATGTATGGTTTGTGCCTTGATTATGGTGGTTTATTTGTTTTTATGTGACTTTATCATGTTCTAGTTTAAGGGATATTTTTTATATCTGATTTTGAGTGGAATATAATGAGCTTGTTCAGTAAAGTTTTGTATTTGTTTTGTTACAAATTGGAAGTAGAACATTAACGGTGATTGTTATTGGTTGTAGGAATAAAATTTACTTAGTGAGAATCAAGCACGTGGTTCTGATTTTTAGCTATTTTCACTGAGTTTTCCCTAACAAACAATGAGCATACTCACTTATATGAGCTTGCACTTAAATATAATTGAGTATGCTTAATTTTGTGAGCATACTCATGAGTATGTCTGTCTATTCGGGTTTACTAGACATGTGAGTCGAAATGGCTCAATGGCGGAATCGTATGTAACTAATTATTGCATTATTGACCCTTCTAACTTAGATTCGAATTATATAAATTGGAAACGCAGCTCACAACCGTCCTATGTAGACTACAAGCTGTAATGGCTTTAAAGGAGTGGTTCTGATCCCACTTTGAATTGCAGATGTACTGATTACAGAGGTCTGCACCATCACTCATTAAAAAATCCTTTACAAGGAAAGAGCATGCTCTCGAAATCTTGCTCACCTTAAATATACTAATAACCATGTTCGTATTGCTGCTATGAAGTCATTATACGAGAAATGTCCTGGGAGCCATTATTATTACATTACGTTCGCTTTTAGGGCGGATTTTGTAACAGACTAAAAATTTTTTTTAGGTTAGTTTCGAGGTGTGGGGGTCTATAAATTCGTTTTTTTGCGTAACGTAATAAGTGAACGGCCTCTAGTGAGACTATGGATCTCAATAGACTTAATAGCCAAAGGCATATTTAATTAGACATATGGTCGACTTATTACAAATAATTTCCCGGCTACAGATAAAAATCAGGGGTAAAGAAAGAAATCATAGATATGGATAGAAATCACGGTTATACTTAGAAATCACACATAACTCTACAAAATGACATCCAGTCAGGAAATAAAAACGTAATACATATGCAAATCTACCTTCTCTAATTAAAATACAGAATAAATTGAATATTTTGTCATTAGAACAATGCATGATAAGTTGCATGACAAATGATATGTTCACAAACTTGTATGACATACATCCTCCCACACAAATACAAATGTCCATCATGTTGTTCTATTGTTTTTTACCAATTAGTCGACAAGGAAAGACTGTAGTCACTAAAAAAGTATAAAGAAGCTTAAATCCCAAAAACTAAATCACTACATCCCCAATGGGTTGAATACAGTTCCTCATTTCCCATATATTATTAACTAGCACATCCCCATCCTACACCCCTATTCACATTAATTACAGACTGCCTTCCGAATGTTATTTAGTCACCAAATTACGTTTTTTTCAGCACAATGAGTATTTTTCTTCTTATCAGTAAATCAAATTTTATGAATAGCTGTTACTACTACACCTTGTGATCATCGGTGCTTAAAAATTATTACAGAAACTACGTCATTTAGGGAGTCGTAAAATTCCGCAATTTATCTTCTTACTTGAATCTTTTTCTTTACTTTTTGTGGAAGTTTACATTTCATTGGATGCGGAACTTTTTGTTGTTGCTGTGGTTCCAATGATGATTCAGATTTCTTGGCTGGAAATTTTTTTGGTCAAAATTCTTGATGATTATATAAAAAATAATTTAATATTAACCTTCGATGCCCCCCTCATCATCTCCAATAAAATAATTTGAACAATTGTACACACGTTTAAGTCAGATATCCAGCAACAGACATGGAAAGGAACGAAAAAAATAAAAATTTCTGCACGTTCGCTCTTTAAAAAATAAAAATTAAATTCCATGAGAAAATTTCTCCACTGGATCAGAAAACAAAGCACACACAAAAGAACAAACTCAAACATCATCAGCATCAGTAGCATCTACATCGTGGATGGGAAGTAAAAAAAAATTATATCTTGAGTTATACGTTAAATAGAAATAAGCTGGTTGAATAAGAAGTAAAGGAAGGAATGATAAAAAAAGGAAAGTTGATGAGTAAGAGATGGAATGGCATTAGGTAAGAAGTCATTAAGGATGAGGTGGAATTGGAGCGCAATTAATTTAAGGTTGATTAAAGTTGAGTTGGAAGTAAATTTGTATTGGATTATACTTGATTTTAAATTGTCATTGAATGACAACAGCTGGTTCACTGCTTAATTTCAGTTTAATAACGACTAATCTACAGCTTATTAATAGCTAAACTACAGCTTATCAATAGCTAAACTGCAGTATGTTAGGCATCTAAATTGTAGCTTAACAGACAGACTGTAACTCATTAATTGCTAATCTGCGGCATCTTAGCAGCTAAACTGTAGCTTATTAACAGTTAAACGTCAGCTTATTACCAGCTAAAATGTAGCTTATTAGCAGCTAAACTGCAGTATATTAACAGCAGAACTGTAGCTAGTTAACAGCTAAACTTTAGCTTATTAATAGCTAAAATGCAGCTTATTAATAGCTAAAATGCACTTATTAACAGCTAAACTGCAGCTTCTCAATGGCTAAACTGCAGTATATTAGATATTAGCAACTAAACCATAGAATATTCACAGCTAAAATTGTTGCTCATAAAAAGCTAAACTGTAGGTTTTTAATAGCTAAACTGCAGTTTATATAACTAAAGCTTATCAACAGCCAAATTACAGCTTATTAACAGCTAAACATCAAATTACTCTTTGCTAAGCTACAATTAGGGTTAAATTGAAGGTAAACTGAAACTCAAGCAGCACAATAGCAACATCTAGGTTACCGCTACGTCACAGCGTTGACCGTAGAATGTGATCAGAGGTGAGATGGTACCGTGACATATGCATGACGAAGGAAGATTCAGAAATCAAGTAACTCTTAAGAAGGGGTGGAGAGGGACAGGGTACATCTACTGGCATATGATTCTGTTCTGTCAATTCTATGCACCGCTAGCTATCAATCTGCAAGCTTCACAGGACAAAAAGCCACCTCAACAGCTCAAAAGTCCCAGCATCTCCTCCATATATTTTTAAATGCGGACGAAAAATAAGGAAAATTTTCTCACATTAAGCATCTCTTTCTTCATTTTACTTCCACCAAAACTCATCGCATTACTTTTATCATTTACAGTTCCTTTCTTTTATGATTAATGAGACGTTTATTTCAATTTTCTTCTTCCATGGTTACTTGACTGTGCTTTTCACACCCACACAAACACACACACACATACACACACTTTTTGTGTCTCTATCTTGCTCATTATCTCCTTTTTTTGTTGTTGACACATTCAGACCTCCCTTCAGTCTCTGCAATGCTCCATACAATGTATTTAAAATGTGTACACACAATGACGCGACACAGAAAAAAAAAAGACAACGAAGCAGCAGAGATAAAATACTAATTAAGAGCACGACGATGTCGACACAACGCATTTACGAAATGATTTTATTTCACTTAATTTTTCATTTCAATTTTTTTATATTTTTTGCTTTCGTCCTCACATTTTTCTTAGAATTTCCTCTGTTGGATAGATTTATGTTCTTTAGAAAGGAAGTTTTTTGTTCATGAATGGAAATGACTTTTTTGTGTATATTTTTTCTTTAAGTTCTTTAACAGATTGTGTAGCACGTGGAACTGGGGACAAATTAGTCTGTAGTCGATGTTGATGTTAAGTTTTTTAATTGTGTCTGTTGTGTGCTGTTGCAGACATGACTATATGGAAGGTTATTTTGAGAATTTTGAAGAAGAATGTCTGTAATCAAGGATAATCGATTGAGTTGTTTTTGAGGTTATGTTTTGGGATCATTGGGAAATGTGCTCTATGTTCCTCATACCAAGGGGGTAATCAGGGGGAGATGGGAGGGGGTTGGGTTGACCCTTTTTCCTTGTTTAGGGGTCAACACCCCTCTCTCCTGTTTAGGGGCCAACAACCTCTATACCCTAGGATTTTTCGTTAAAAAATTTACAAAAATCTTAAAAAAATCTGGCCATACCCTAATACATAAACTATGAAGCAGGGATATCTATTGATCTTATTTGCACATCAAATGCCTCACATTCTAAAATTTCCAACTCAAAAATGTCAAAAATCTCAAACCTTATCACATCACATGTAACTAAAAATCAAAATGTCAATAAATATTCTTAATCTTTTCAAATATTTTATCACAAAAAGGACATTAAGATTCCTTAATTAAAAGTTTACCACACGTTTTCTTTATCATCTTTCTAAAAAGGCATTTCAAAGGAACTAAATGTGTGTAAATATTTTGTTTGAACAGGATTTCATGTAAACATTTCAAATTAATATCAATGATAAATGTTTGTTTGAGAGTTTATTAGAATTTTGATAAAATTTTTGATTGAATTCACACATTTTGAGGTATTTTTGAAATGTATTGTTGTGGGATTTATTGGAAATTTATAGATACTTTAGAGACTTAAGATTGCTGTTGAATGGAATTAAGAATTTAAAAATTGAATTATCATCAAATTTTAATGAAATTCAAAAATAATGTTTAAAAAAGTTGAAATGGAATTCGCAAAAGTACGTTTTCAAAAATTCTACAAATTTCAAAAAATTTGTAAAAATTTATAATGTTCAAAAATTTTTAATCCGGCAAATGGATTTTCAAAAAAATTAAAATTTTGAGCTTAAAATATTCAGTTTTTCAAAATTTTAAAAATTTTAAAACTTTTAAAATTAAATTTTTCGAAAAATTTTAAAATTTAATTTTTCGAAAAAAATTTAAAATTAAATTTTTCGAAAAATTTTAAAATTGAATTTTTACAAAGTTTTTAAAGTTGAAATTTTCAAAAGTTTTAAAATTGAATTTTTCAAAATTTTCTAAATTGATTTTTTTTAAAAATTTTAAAATTTGAATTTTTACAAATTTTTAAAGTTGAAATTTTCAAAACTTTTGAAATCGAATTTTTCAAAATTTTTCAAAACTTTCAAAATTGAATTCTTTAAAATTATAAAATTAAATTTATCAAAATTTTCAAAATGTCTAAAATTTTAATTTTTAGTAATATTAAAAGGTGAATTCGTAGTTCAAAAATTGCCAAAAAAACTTTTTGTCGTAAAACATTTTAATGTTTATTTTATGAAAGTTAAATGTACTTCTAACTGCTTCCAAACTAAAACCCAAAACAATAAAGAATCTTAATCCATTCTCATTTATCACCGGAAACAAGAAAATCTTTCTAAATTACATTCAAAAATTATCAAACAAAAGAAACAGGCTGTAATTAACTTCAAGTCAAAATATGTAACATGAGAATTTCCTTCAACTCTATTTTTAGGTCGTAAAATGAACAAAAATATCCATTCATATGTTTACAAGCACATGTAAGTAAGTAAGAAGTAATTTGTAAAGCTCTTGAAAATTGTCAACTGTCAACCCTTTTGTCGTTGTATATCCGTAAGCATGAGGCAACCCCCTATGTCCACGTTCATTCATTCATTTCACTTACGCACTCATTAAAAACACTCAGTCGTAGTGAAAGTTTGTATGTTGCACAGTTTAAAAATTCACAGCAGTCGATTACTCACCCTGGATCATTTTTAAGCTCAGCAGGCGATCCTGATGCCATATCTTGATGCTGTTGTTGCTGTTGATGCTCCATTATTATTTTTATTATTTTTTATTATTTTTTTACGTAAATGAAAAAAAGCACAGAAATTCTTACAGCTTATGCTGGAACAACAAAGAATTTTTTTTTATATTTTTCTTATTTTATTTTATTTATTTGTGTAATAAATTTTTTTTTTCAGTGCTGCACACTTTATTTTATTCCAGAAATTTTTTTATTGCTTGCGATTTTCCTTCTTAAATTGAATTTTTTTTTATATTTTTTTGTGTATTGCGGCTCAAACTTTTATAATTTTCACAAAAAATCCACTCTCACTGGGGATGCTTATTTTCTTTTTTTGTATATATTTATGCTTGGCTGCTTTTGATGAGAATTAATTTTTATTGATGCACAAATATTTTTTTTTTTTTGATGCTTAAAAAACTTTTTTAATATTTTTTTTACAAAAAAATTGTTGAAGATTTTTCTTTAAAAATATTTAAATTTTTTGAATATTTTCTACAAAAAACTTTTTTAATTTGATAAGGTTAAACTTTAAAAATTTTCTACGATAATTTCACTGCACTTTAAGAATTTTCTAACCACAAAAAATATTTTCGGGATACACTTTAAGGATTAAATTTGATTAAAGATTTGATCTACAAAATTGATGCACTTTTTTAATATTTTAATTATTATTTTCTGCAATTAAAGAGAAAAAAAGAGAATTTTTAATAATCTGACTGAGAGAAATTGATTTTTTTGATTTTTAATTGGGTTATGAATGAGGCTGATGGAGATGCTTGGATGCAAATTTAATTTATTTTCTTATTCGTATTGATTCTGTGCAATTGAAAATTTTATGAATTTTTAATTTAAATTTTTTGATAAAATATTCAAATTTTTTGTGAATTTTTAACTTAAAATTTGTTAAAATAAAATTTAATTTTCAATTTTAAAATTCACATTTTTAACTTAAAATTTGTCAAAATTAAATTTAATTTTCAATTTAAAATTCAAATTTTTTATAAATTTTTAACTTAAAACTTGACTAAAAAATCACTCAAATTTCAAAAATTCAACATTTATTTGCTTCACAAAAAATCCTTTTGTTTTCTTAATTCCACAAAATTAAATTTCTTATCTCACAAATCTGACAAAAATTTCACCGAAATTCCTAACAAAAACACACACAAAAATGTGCACATAAATTTACTCCGGACTCAAAAAATTTCTCTTTTTAAGAATTTTTTTTTTATCAAGTTTTGTTTATTTTTCTTCAAGTCGGCAAATTTCACAGAAATGTTTATATGAAGTCAATTGGATTTTTATCGGCTCGACACTTTCTATTGTGATGCTGTCTGGATAAGCATTGCAATTTTATTTTGTTTATTTTTTTCGAGTGTGTGTGTGTGTGTGTGTGTGTGTGTTTTTCTCTTTTTTTTAAGCGATAAGGATGTAAACATGCTTTGGATTTGAATTAAAGGAAGAAGAATCATTTTATGCATTTATTGAATGAATTTTGTTTGAATTGTTTTTGATGAGATTTTATATTTTAAAAATTATTTCTTAATTTTTTGGATTTGATTAAGATTCAGACAATCATATAAAAATTCCAAATTTGTTCAATTTTCATTAATTTTAAAATTTTTGTTAACAGAAAAAATATGAAAATTGTACAATTTTTTTAATTTTTCAGATGATTGTCTTAGTCTAAATCCTGATAATTCTAATTTCTTTCTCAACAAGTCGGTTAGTCGATTCATAAGCCGGTACTTAGCTGACTTGATTTTGGCATGTTGCCGGGTTTTAATCGAATCTGATCAAAGTCAATGCTGGTTTTTTGATTGATTAGCCAATTTGTGATATTCAAGATAATTTGATGCATTTCTATTAAGAGTTAAATTGAGAAGTTATTATGACTTCCACTTTCATTTTTTTTAATTATTTCAATATAAACACGGAGATTCAACTTGATATTAATCAAGGGTCAAACACTTTCTTAAAAATTCTAAAATAGAAATTTTTACCGATTTTTACAATTTTTCTTCAAATCAAAAATTTTTAAATATCACGAGTTTTACAATTGTTGTATGAAAAATCGTAGAATTAAGTTTTATATGATAGTGGCTGACCTTGAAAAATTGCGAATTTAACAATTTTTTTCAAATCAAAAATTCTAAGTTTACAAGTTTTTCAAACAAATTCGAGTTTTTTGCTAAATTAGAAGTTTTTTACACAAAAATTTATAAATTATGAAATTTTTACAATTTCAGAAAAATTCAAGTTATAATGAATAAATCACAAATTTCGCAAGAGTTTCTGAATTTAGGTATTAATGAAGATTTGAAGATTATTTTTCACAAAAAAAGTCACGTTTTTGATATCTGAAGCATCAAGATAAGTTCACAGAACCTGCAAATGCTGAAAAACTCTACCAAAATCTAACTAATCTATTCGAAGGAATTTCAAATTTTTGCTGCACACTTTTTTAGTATTTTCTGTTCCTATGTCTGAGATTCATTAATTTCAATCATAAGTTTTCCAATTTTTTTACAAAAAATTCTCATCACTTAAAGTTTAACAGCAAAATCTTCCAGAACTTTTTCATAGCTCCTTGAATTTTTCCACAAATTTTTTTTCTCTTCCTGTGCAGACTCAAAGCACTCGCAATTATTCACTTTAATGAAAACATTTTCAGATTTAAACTACCTCGATGCACACAAATAAATCTTCCTGGTTCTTTTTTTCTGTAAAACTTTCTGTTTTTTCTCACAAAAAAAATTTCTATCTAAAAAATTGTTTGTTTTCTTTTTACTATGATTCTACTCGTTTTTTTGTTGAGTAAAACAAATTGTGTTTTTATTGAATTTTAATATTTTATTTTATAAAAAACTGTTTTGATTACATATTAGCACAATTATTGTAATTTTTTTTATGGTTCTTTTTTTTTTGAGGGGGTCATAATAGATAAATAATTGACTAATAGGTTGATTAATATTGGTTCTGTTTGAGTGATTTTGGAGCGTGACATTGTGATGTGAATTTTTATTAATTTTTGTTGAGCAAATTGCAATTGAAGTTTGAAGATGGTTTTTTGAATAAAAATAGTCATTATTAATTTTTCCCATATTTTTGAGAATTTTTTCAAATTTTTGATGAATTTTTTCAAGTTTTCATAAATTTCTCCACATTTTATTAACAATTTCTTAAAAGTTTTGTCACATTTTTAACAATTTTTCTCACAATTTTTTGCAATTTTTCTCACATTTTTTTGGAATTTTTTTTAAGAAAATTGATTTTATTTTATAAACTTTTACATTTTTGGAATTTGGTTTTGAGAAGTTTTCGATCAATTTTTTTAATTTAAAGTTTAAGTAAAATTGTTGTTAAACTAAAATTAATTTAGTGAAAATTTCACTGTGAAATGTTTGTCAAAATTGTTGTTTCAAATCTCGAGAAATTTCAATTAATCGAAATCATTATCATCACCACTTTAAGCTTTTTAATCTAATAAACTAACATTAAATTGAAAAAAATTAAATTATTTTAAAATTTAAATAAATTGAATTTCACTAAAATTAATTGAATTTTATTTACATATTACTCATAAATCATTTTATTATTTTGACACAGCTCGAAATCAACCTGAATTTTACATAAAGTTGAATCAACTTTTTCATACAAAATTTAAGTTGACTTCAAGTTTTGAAACTTTTGCAATAATTTGACTCATTATTTACAAATTTTGTAAATTGCAAAATTCACTTTTTTATGAAAATTATTTTTGAAATTTTCATGATTTTGTCTGCATTTCCAGTCAAAACAAACATGACTGTCCCTCAAATCTCTTCAAATGTACGCAAAAATCTCATCAAAATTTCACAAATCTTTTCCAAAATTTCGTAAAAATCTTTTCAAAATTCCACAAAAATCTCTTCAGAAACAATTAAATCTCAACAAAATTTCTTGAATCAAAAATTCAAAAAATTTCCTCAAAACAGCAAAAAACTTCCTGAATTCTTAAAAAAAAATTCACAAAAAAACACGAAAAAAAATTCATCAAAAATTCATAAACTCCTTAAAACTTCATCATTATCCTGTCAATTGTTATTGATGACAATGCCTCACATCCGAGCAATAACATAAACATAGAACACACAATAAAAAAAAATATAAAAACAATGAAAAAAATTCGATCGATGATTGATGAAAAATTTATTATTTTCAATTGCACATAATTTATCTATTAATGGATGTAGATTGATTTTATTATATATTTATATTGAATTTGGAGACGACACTCACAGTAAAAAAATTTTATTTTTTTTTACACCAAAAAGTCTTTTTTTTTTCGGGTTGAAAAGAAATTTTTCTTAATAAATTTTCACCGCCGCACCGAGAAAAAAAATTCCAATTTTTTATTTATTTTTTTGTAAAGTAAAATGTGACTTTTGTTCACAAATATACACGCACACTGGTAGGTAATGGTTCACTGTACGTCCGTGATGTATGCACTATAATTTATTATGATGCAAAATATTATTATTCCTTCCTTTTATTTTCCTTTGGAATATCTCATGTGTATTTTATTCTGATGGAATAAAATAAAAAAACTACTACGGCTGTGAGACAACTAAGCGAATTTTGTATTCCGGTTGCAATTGCAATTTTTCAATTCAGAAACAAAAAAAAATTATTTTTTTTATTTTATTTTCTTCTGACAATTTCTCAAACTACTAAAACACACTGCAAACTAAATCTGATTTTTTTTTCTATATTCTGTTGTGTAATAAAAAACCTTGGGGTCGATATACAGATTCCTCGGCAAATGAAAACTGACAACTGAAAAACGAAAAATATCTACCAAAACATAAAAGCGGAGTTGAGAAAATCAGACACGAATTATTTTTTTTTTGTGTATTTCGAATGATTTTGTGAGCGGCGCTCTCGGTTCTCTCATGAGTATGATGAGAAAATAAAATGCATAGCAAGTGTAGACAGTGAGCGAATGTGTGAGGGAGAAAGAATCTTTTTTTTTTTGTGTGACTGAGGCAAGTGGACTAGAAGTTTAGAGCTGTGGCTTAAAAATTGAGAATTTTCTCTCACAATTCTTCAGTCACACAGGAAATTTTGCCTTTCCTCGCTTCTTTTTTTGCTTTTGCTTTCTGTTTCCCATTTTTGCCGGGTTTCAGAATGTTGAGAATGAAAACATACAGCACGGCACAGAACAGAAGTGAGGAGGAATGAGAAGGAAAAAAAAGCTGAACTGAAAATGAGGAAAAATCGATTTTCAATGAAAAAACTATGAGACTTTTTAGACAGAAGAAGAATTTTGTGTGTGAACGTACGTGCCTTCGAGGCAGCCAGAGCAATTGCCACACATACATTCATAAATTACTCTGCATGCACTCGATGCGTAGGTGGATGTCCTGAACTCAACTTTTAATTCTCAGAAATCACATCACATGTGCTCTTATCATTGCCATGAGTTACTGTAAACTGACAATTTTGATGATGTTATTGTTGCTGTTGCTGTCTGTTGTACCTCGCAGCGAATTCTGTCCTGCTATCACCTGTACATTGTATTGCCGGTGAGTCTGTGACCGCAAAAAAAGAATTTAAATGAGAATGAGATGGAATAAGCAGTTGAATGCAGCACAAATTCAATTCACTTTTTGCCATTCCATCTTTTGTTAGTGCTGCTGAATCTATGACTAGATGCGAATATTCGAAATTGCTCAATTGACCACCGACATCATTCGAGTTTAATTGAAGCAAAAATTTATACTTTTGCAGCCATTTCCATGTTCACCTTAATAAAGATCATATAAATTTCAGCACAGTCACAATGGATATGAGCAATTTGGATGTGGTTAGAATAAAAAGATTTTATGGATGAGACATTTAAATAGCTGTCATAAAATGCACCGGGAATTGAGACTCAGGTGATGTCAAGGTTTTTGGTTGATGAGTGCAGATTTTAAATTGGACATGGATGTTGATGGGACATTAAATGTACAAGGGTTAGGGTCAAGCAGGAACAATTCTCTGATTTCATTTAATTTCCCAATATAATTAATAATTATTGACTGTCTATCCCAATAAATGTCGAACATATCAAAATTAAATTCAACAATCGACAATCAAAAAATATATAAAATTAATTGCAATTTCAAATTTGCTTAAAGCTTTCCATTTGAATTTGATTATTTGTGGTCGCAAATGTGCCAAATATCAAGCATTAAAAAATTATGAATTAATGTTAGTAACAACAACAAAAAATAATAAAAACTCATAAATTGCAATAATATTGAATGAATAAATTTATATCCACAGCATCAGCGTGAGCAGCCATAAACATACACAGGAGGTTTAAAAAATCTAAATTATTATTTGCAAGTTGCAACAGCAAATGTTGACACAAAATCAATTTATTTGTTAATTAATTAAGCAATTTTCATTTGAAAATTTTTCAATTAAAATTTAAGGCAAAAAAAGTTCAATTTCCTGAAGCACATGCACAGGAATTGCCTGTGGGTGTCATTACGTTATGTCTCATGAGTGAGGATATGTTGTTGCTACTTCTGTTACTGTTGTTGTTGTCTTCATGCAATCTGCAATTTTTTGAGTGAAGAAATTTTTTTCCTGTTTTTATTGCTTCCGAACATCCTGAGCAGACATTCATGTCGGCAGATATGTTTCTTTTTTTGTACATACTTTGCATAATTTATGATCTATGATTTGAGCTTCGTTGGATTTGAGCTGAATGAAAGTGCTTATTTAAGACTTTATTCAAGTAATGAAAAATATGTTTCATGTTTATAGCCATTCGCATGTACTTTGATGTACGTACTTGCATTCATTTTTATTCTCTATTTACATACTTTTTTTTTTATTTATGCAATGCATATGGAAATTGTGCCGATTATGAGAATGTCGGGTATGTAGGAAAGAAAGAAGGTTAAAGCCCAATAACAAAGAAAATATATGGCAACAACAACAACAAAAGAAGCATTTTTGCATGAGGATGGAAATGATGATGATGACGAGAAATAAAGGAGACGAAAGAGAAGAGAATCATGACGTAACACAACATAAGTACATAATTATTTCCTTCATTTCATTCATTCCGTTCGTTTTTGTGCAGAGATGGCAATTTTTGTAAATATTTCGGAAATGTTGCATAACTGGCATGAAGCATATGCTTATACCATCTGGAATATGATTTTGTTGTTGAAGGAATAGTTGAGTGACCTTGACTTAAGGGTTGTTAACAATATTGTTTTAACATATTTTGACATGTTGAAAGACCTTCATAAATTATACGTACTTCCTTACTGGAACCATGCTTCGATGTAGAGTCTAGGTTTCAACAAAACGCCTTCCATCTGACTTTATTGCTGGCCTTATCACAAAGTTTGTACAAATTTTCCGTCTTTACATCTAACTGACATTCTTTTAAAACCGTCCTACGCCATGTTGCTTTTTGAGCTCCAGGACGTCTTTTCCCTTGTAGATTCCATCACAGGGCGGTAAAACAAACTTGTGTTTCTTCCCCGCATTGACACTTTCTACTGTATTTCGTTTTCGAAGTGTGTGACCTATCCAGCTGTATTTTCGCATGAGAATCCCGCGATTAATGTCCTCCTGGTCAGCTCTTTGCAATAATACACTATCTAGGCGCCTTATGTCAACTGGGCAACTTATGCCATTTTCTTTGGATTGGTAGATCGTAAATCTTCCCATCTCTAACCTAATTGTGAGACTCCCATATGGAGTCTAGGTAACTACAAGAGGCTTTCCTTTTGACTCCATTGTTGACCTCAGAATTCGGTTTCCCTAATATTCAAGTTGAACGTACGCCGAGTTATAAACTTCGAATATCAAGACAGTTTACACAAATGTTAAGCTAATTACTAAGCATGACATCAATTAATCGCAGCCCGTCTCATTTGGACTTGCTTTTTGTATTGAATTTCAGTAGGCTGCATAGATATTCAGCGGCAGACTCATCGGTCACGTTAGTGTAACTAAAATAATAAAACCAAAATACCAGGTTGATATTAGTTATCTTGCAATAGAACCCGGGCTACCTTTGAATGTGGCAACAGCACTTCATACAATCCCAGCCCACAAACATCAACTCTGCCTTCAAAAAAATATTTTAGTGCAGCAAAAAAATTGAATGCAAAATGAAGAAATATTACATACAATAGCAAGTATAATAAATGTCCAAATGAACATGTTGGTTGATGCATGGATGTACGAAATTTAACAATAACAGAAAATTTTCTATAGTCAAAACATATATTTATGAATATATATGGATTCAAAAGACAGCATAAATCGATGTAAGTAAATAAAACATGTGGAAATTGAGAAATTTTAGGCATTTTCTTGTTCTGCATGAGTTAAAGGGATTAAATGTGGATATTCATGGGATTTTATTTTCTGTACTGCTGCTGTTTTTTGTTTCTAAATTCATTTGGCAGTTGGAGATGTTGGAGCATTGAAACCATTCATTTACAACCACTACTGCCCTTTTTCTGTAATCTCATTCCTAATTTTATTCAATTTATGCTGTTTAAGATACATAAAGTAAAGGAAATGAATTTCATTGTGGATGAGAAGGAGGTCAAGTAACTGAAAAAATGAGGAAAATATTTGATCTGACTTAAGACTTTTCCCCAAAAAATTTAGGATTAATCTAAGATAGTCATTCACCCGTCAATGCTTGTAAGCCCATTCTGTGTGTTTGTTTTGATTCTCTTTATTATTTATCATTATCTACAATCTTTCTCTTCTTTATGTCCCATAATCATTTCCTTTCTTCTTCTTGTACTTCTTTCATTCCACACCGACTTGATATGCTTTAAAGCTGAAAGCGGTTTTTGTTCCTTTTTCAATTCTTTCCATATTTATCTTTTGATTATCATGATTATTATCATTAAAGTGACTTGAGATTTACATAAAAAATCATGTTTATCTGCGGTTATATTCCTGTGTGCATTTTAATATACAATTTTTTGATGCCAAAATTATAGGGTAACTCTATATTTGAGAACATTCATCTTATGCATTGTATTTTGACAATTTCTTTAGTTAGGATGCATAGCAACACATTAATGCATTATAAATGCATCGACAATTGATTATGTTCCTCCTTTTTGTTAATTACTGCTTTTAAATGTATGATGTAATCGTTTGACTAAATATATGTCAATATACTTAGGGAATTATAGACCGAAAATTGATCAAGAAGAGAGATAGATGGGGGGCGAGCGCCAGGCATTTGCACTCAGTAGAGTTTGAGTTTATAGTGAGACCAAAACCAAACCTTTGATTACATTACTGGTTTTACCCTACAAAGGAAGAACGTGTCGCATTTCTACTGTTTATGATTCGAAAAATGAGATGCAGGGTCGCAAGGTTGGTGTTTCAACAATTAGGTACCAAAATACTTAACCATTCCACAACCGAGTCATTCTAACTCACAAAGCAAATTGATGGATTTGGCTATAAAGGATAAAATAAGGATTCCAGCAAGTCGAAGTGTTTTTACATGATGGAATGAACTTGACCCCAATAAACTAGGCACCAAAATCTGTCTTCATTCTAAGTGAATTAAAGTTCAATTAATTTAACTCCTTTCAAAACGTTTAAACGTCCTTTTAATCCTCAATCAGACATCAAGAAAAAATAAATAAAAAGTATGTCAATCATAATAAATTCTTAATTCCATTTTATGATAAATCCTTCTTTATAAATATTTCAACATGGCATTCACCATAATTTAAATTAATGACAAAATTTAAAAATCTCTTTTTTCGTCAATGTATAAAGCTTCAGACATGGTTCATACATGATTCTCATGTCATCCATATTATGTCCTCTTCTTCCATAAAAAGTAACATAATAATTCACAACAGAACCAAAAAAAAGATATTGATGATTATCATAAGAAATCAATATATGTCAAAATGAGACAATGAAATGTTATAAAATATTGCCATGCTTGATTTATCCATCGCGAATTTTTTCTATTGATGAGTATTGATGACTCGATGCCATGCAGAATGTCAATAAACTGCCGTAAGAATTATTTTCATTTTCTATCTCTTTTATTCCCAGTTTTTGTGTCGTCAATCTTCATAGTTTGAAAATAAAACAAAATATAGAAAGAATAATATTATGATGTGATGACAAAACGGCAAGTATAATGACATGCAGGCACAGACTGTTTTGTGTGCGTCATTTATAAACATGATTGACATAGTAAGTCACATAAATGGCTTGAGATTGATTCTCTGTGGGGCTGTTAGGCTGGCGAGTGGGTTTTGTGTGCTTTGGGGGATCCTTGGACTTAATTGAGTCTACCAAGGAACGCCTCAGATATTTTATAGGTTGCAGTTTTGATTGATTTCTCAAAAAATCTAGCAAATTGAAGAATTTCGTTCATAATTGTGGATTGTGGAACAAAACTCTGGATACACCCCTCAAGACTGCATTCCCCATCCCCTCGAAAGATCCACAGTAGATGAAAAACCAACGATCATAGCCGATAATCCCTATCACCGCCAAATCTCACTCTCCTGATAATCCAAATAAAAAGCGTAACTGTGTCACATTTATAATTTTTCTGTCACACACGCAGCACGTTGTGCATACAACAACCAATAGCTTATAATCACATATGTATTCAAAAATGATATAGAAGTAAGGAACTGCCTCATAAATTTTCAACACGGCATCAAGGAACAACAAAAAAGTCTAATTTCTTCTATTATTATTTTGTGTTATCATTTTCAGTAAATATTCTCGCTATATGTGCGTGCTGCAGGCATTCATATATGCTATAGCATAATTTTCCTATTTTCGGAACCAAGTGCCGATATTCCCGACAATCTCTGAACAAAGTTAAATAAATGATGGAAAAATTCAAATTCATGAAAATTTTGTATCAGAAAAAAATGAGCAAGGCATGGCATGGCATGGCAGGAACAGTGAAAGAAGAAGGAAATCGTTTGCAAATAACGCAATAATCAAATAAGTGCGATCATTCATTTTTTGTTGAAAAGTAAAAATCGACAGCGGCAACAGTTACAAAATTTTTCAGTTTCTTCTTCCTTTCCTTCTGGTTCATGCGAAATTTCTTTCAGCATCGTCAAGTGAATTCATCAAAAATAATTTTTGCTCTGCTTCCTCCTCTTTCCTTCAATTTTTTTACATTTCATTTATTCTGACAGATTGTTTTTGATTGTTGTTTTTGCTACTCACCACTCATTCATGTTCAGTCGTTCATTCATAAAAAATATTTTTAACTTCTTCTTCCTTCTTGTTTTTTTGACTTCTTTATTTTTCAGTTCCTTTGCCTTGGACTTCTTGTTAACTTCTCTTTATTTCTTGTTACCATTTTTGATTTGCACTTGACAATATTTTTGAAGGAACCAAATAAGATGAAGAAATTTATTGACACAAAAAGTTTTGGTAAATTTACAGCATAACTTTTTTTGGTGGTTTTGTGTAACTTTTTATGTTCATTAAAAATTTGCTTTGCATTATTTGATGTTGACTGACTGTTAAAATTGTTTTGTGTCATATTTGGGACAACATGGAAGGGATTGTTCGGAAGTTATGGGACGCTCAAATGGGAGATGGCTTTCATATTTGTTTCAGAATAAAAACGGGTGGTCTAAAAATGCTATTCTTAACTTTACGTCCTTACATAATTTCCTAACTTTTACGAAGTATGCCCACAATTTCAACCAAATTATGAAGAACAATGTTCCCTAACATACAAATGAAAATGCTCACAAAAATGAGTAAAATCAGTGTTTCTAATGTTGGACTAAATTGACGACGATTCGAACGTGAACGCTTGCAATCCGATAATTTTATCTTTTAGTTAGCTTAAAATAAAAATCAATTAATTTTTATTCTAATTACAATAAAAAAGCCAAATTTAAAGTCTAAATCTTTACGATTCCTAGCAGACAAAGAGTTTAATTTCATGAAAAGCGTAAGCTGATATCACGCTCGCGTACATGTTTAGCTAGTCTATTTAAGTTGAGCATGATATTTGCCTATTAGAGGGGTGTCGCAGTTAACAATCACAATAATCTAACAGATAATGAACATATTCAGCAATCTCGCATGAGCAAACTCAGGATAGTAATAATCAACTACCACATCAAGCTAATTTGGTTCATTTAGATAACATGCCAAATAGACACATGGCAAAAAAATACAAAAAAATGGTGCCTTTTGGCTGACATGACTTACGTGTGAGTTGGATTTTATTGAATTATATTCTATGTTATAGTCAGATCGACCCCCTTTTTACCTTTTACAACCCTTTCGCGATAAATTTTAGGATTTTATTCAAGCTCTTCTAGAATTCCAAAATTCACAAAAGTCCGAACTCTGTCTTAGACTTGACTCATATTCCAAATTTCTCCAGATTTCAAAGTAAAAAATCTAGGTCATTTCCTTTATGAATTATCCGATTTATGATTGAATTAAATATCCCCAAAAGACTCTTTTCTTCACCATCATAGGACATCTTTAGACATCAAATATCAATTAGCCCCTCCATACTTCCTATACATTAGCTATCCCATGAGAAATTGCTCTCAAAAATGCTTCATTTAATTTTAAAATCATTCAGTTTCACAGAAAGCAATCCATCAATTTCTTCTAATACCTCCTACACTTCATTCTATACTTTTAGTTCATGAACCTCTATACCTATTTGTTTATGAGATTTTTATGATTTATTTGTAGAAACAGAACATGAAAAAATAAATCTATACTCATTAAAATTCCTCACGACTTCACTTTTCATTTTCTCAGTCATTGGCAGACATTTTAACTACACATGAAGAAGCAAGTGAATATGCCAGAATGGCAAATGCTAGTGCTTAAATGAATTATGTCAAACACTATTAGAATCACAGCATTACAGTATCAATTGCAAATGTAATCGAGTAGAAAAAAGTCGCAACATGAGGAAGGAAATTTTTTTGGACGTGAAAAATTTTTTGAGGGGAGGGAACTTCTGATATTTCCCTTCATAGTTTTTATTTTTTCCTTTCATGCTGATTCCTTTTCAAGTGCAGAGAGAAAAATGAGCAGCAATCAAAAGCAGAAGAATCGTACATACATAAGTTGCAGCAGCAATGTCACATACAATACAATTAGACTATTTTTATATTTCTTCAAAATATAAATTTAATAATATGTGCTATGTCGCAATCTTGAATGGAGTTTATGCACACACCACTGAACATTTAAAGATATACAATTGAATCGTTTGAAGGAAGGAGATGGGAAATTAAATTGTTATAATTTTCCTTGCTTGTCAGAATCTGAATGCGATATAAACACCCTTAATTAAGGTTTAGTGGTCAAGATTTAAAGTTTTTATGAAGAGATGCCGGGAAACGCATCATATCGATGACATTGTACTATCATTAATCACGGAATCTTGACAACGATCCAGGTGATGGTCAAATAATAAATGGGGTGCTCGAGGGCCCATTGCCGCGCGTAGGGAATGTCTGAAGACAACTCTATCCTTCAAAAGCTTCTGCCAGTTCTGGATGTTAAGGACTCTAGTGTCCTTTTCAAATCAGGGCTTTTTGTCGATCTCTTTTTCTTCGGACTTCCTCGCGATCTATTGCCATCCACAAAGCCTGAAGTAGTTTCCTTAAGGACTGGGGCGTCACTTAGCCTTCTATATACATGACCTGCCCATCTCAAGCGATTCACACGTAGTACTGTCACTATATCTGCATCCTGGAAAAACAGACAAAGTTCATTATAATATCTAGTCCTGTATTCTTCTCCTTACTTCACAGGGCCATAAATCCCTCGCATCACGCGTGTCCTTAGAGAGTTGTCCTTACGTACCAAAAGTCCTGGGCTCAATCTCAGGACATGTCTGATTTTCGAAGCTCTTTTTCCATTTCACCACTCTTGTTACGAAGCTCGGTTCATGTGTTGGGTGCAGTTTTGAGGTCTTTGGTTCCTTTTGCCGAATATCTTTAACTTGGTTCTAATACAACTTACCTCCGATAACAAGTGGATCAATTTTCTCAAAACCAATCATACTTACCTCATCCAACGTTTCCTCATTTCTAGTAAAGTCATCAACAAACTTTAACAATATCGATAAGAAAATAAGAAAAATTGCCAACAATTTCAAATAAAAAAGTCTAAAATATGAATGGAATTTTTTTTCGTATAAAAAGTTGTTAAAGGAAGAATTTATGTGCGAGTCAAGAAAAACTTTGAAAATGTGACGCATAGAATAAATTTAAGGGAAAAATGGATCTAAAAAGGAAGGAGAAATTCAGAAGTTCACGAACGTGGATTTTACTAGTTTTGGATTTCGATCGCAGTTGAGCCTTAAAGGTAGGTTTCAGTTAAAAATTTTCTAGCAAATATTCAAATTTGTCAGTTTTGCCTTAATCCAATGTTGCCAAGAGTTCAAATTTCGTCTTGATCTGCAACCTATAATAGTAGATTTCGCTTCAGACGTTATTCGAGCATCCTTGACTGATGACCAGAACCGTCATATTGACTCTGAATCCCAGAACCTCATTTATGAATGAATTTTGGATCCCTAAATAGCACGAGTCGGTTAATCGATTCAAATTCTGTCAACAAGTCAGAGTTACAAAGACATGGAGCCTGAGTTTTGATCGATTAACCAAGTTCGGCTATTCGGAATACCTAAGCTCGAGTTTTAGCATATTCTTAAAGTAGACATGCTCAAAAAACATAAATTACCCCATCTAACTTCACCAAAAACCTCTCCATATATTAATCCACTGTTATTCCATTCAAAAAATTGATTCCAAGAAATGAAAGAGAAAGTCGAAAAGAAGCTCATTGCATTACCACTTACTTTCTATTGTTGTCGCGCCACCTTTTATGTATAAGAACTCAAATCCTCTTATTATGAATTTATTTTATTCTATTTCCATATCGCTTTTGTGTGTGCACACACATTTATGGCTGAAAGTTTTCACTTTTTTTTTACATGAAAATTTGTTCTTCACACTGACATTGGAATTGGATTTCTTTTTTGTTGTTGTGTCGAGGAAGTATGAAAATAATGAGAAAACGAAGAAATTAAATTTATTCAGTAAAAGAAAATTGTGACGTTTTTTTCTTGGTTCATTAAACACCACCCCGCGCCGCACAGCACACTGCCTTCTTGCCTTTTTTATATTTTTGTTTGAAAATCTCATTGTTTTATTTGAATTTGACTTTTCACGCACAACACAGGAAAAACACAACCCTCAAATATTTTAATAATTTATTCTGTCATACACAAAAGTCACTCGACTAAGTTGAGCACAAAACAATAAGAAAAATATCGCCAAAAGGAGGATTAGAGGATGATGGAATAAGTGGAAGAGCAAATAGACACGCAAAAAATGATGGTTGTTTGGTAATTACGAACTTTATCATCGTCAATGCGACTAAGTTGTTGTTTATTCCTCAATTTCTTTTCCTATACCGCAAAACAAACGCGACTGTGGTCGATGATTATAACATTAAGGGCGCGCTATTGGTAATTAAATTATCATTATAGACACATTTCATTTCAGTTCCCATCCTTCCATCGTAAATTCTTTTTTTTTTTGTGAATTGATTTTGTTATTCCCTAACAGGCAAAGAGCGCACTCTCGATAAAGATGACGCTTGAGAGTACGCTTTTTTAACATCCTCTTAAGATTATGCTAATGAACATGATCAATAGCGTACTCAATCATGGCCTTAATAAACAAACTTGCATGCACGTTTTTTTTTTGTACTCATTTACATTATCACAAGATCTTGATCAGAAGATCACATTAAAGCGTCTTCAAGAGCATATTCAAAGGGTTTTAATCTTGAGAATATGTAAATGATTGTGATGATTTTTGTACTTAAAAGATCATGATCAGGATATCACGTGAAAAGCGAACTCAAAAGCATATTTTTAAAGTTATAATCTTGTGAATATACAAATAATTGTGATGATTTTTGTACTCAAAAGATCATAATCAGGAGATCACTTGAAAAGCGAACTCAAAAGCATATTTATAAGGTTACATTTTTGTGAATATGCAAATTAATGTGATGATTTTTCCAGATCTCAAATTCTTAAACCAATGTCAACTAATGATTTTCCATCAATATGACATGACTTGACATTTATAAACCAATGTCAACTTAAGAATTTCTTTCATAAATGTTAGTTGACATTCAATTTTGAATGTCAACTGTCAAATTTCATCATTATATAAGAGTTGACATTCGACTATGAATGTCAACTGTCAAATTTCATCATTATTTAAGAGTTGACATTCGATTATGAATGTCAACTGTCAAATTTCATCATTATTTAAGAGTTGACATTCGATTATGAATGTCAACTGTCAAATTCCATCATTTTATAAGAGCTGACATTCGATTATGAATGTCAACTGTCAATTTTCATCATTATTTAAGAGTTGACATTCGACTATGAATGTCAACTGTCAAATTCCATCATTTTATAAGAGCTGACATTCGATTATGAATGTCAACTGTCAATTTTCATCATTATTTAAGAGTTGACATTCGATTATGAATGTCAACTGTCAAATTTCATCATTATATAAGAGTTGACATTCGATTTTGAATGTCAACTGTCAAATTCCATCATTTTATAAGAGTTGACATTCGATTATGAATGTCAACTGTCAAATTTCATCACTATTTAAGAGTTGACATTCGATTTTGAATGTCAACTGTCAAATTTCATCATTATATAAGAGTTGACATTCGACTATGAATGTCAACTGTCAAATTTCATCATTATTTAAGAGTTGACATTCGATTTTGAATGTCAACTGTCAAATTTCATCATTATTTAAGAGTTGACATTCGATTATGAATGTCAACTGCCAAATTTCATCATTATATAAGAGTTGACATTCGACTATGAATGTCAACTGTCAAATTTCATCATTATTTAAGAGTTGACATTCGATTATGAATGTCAGCTGCCAAATTTCATCATTATATAAGAGTTGACATTCGACTATGAATGTCAACTGTCAAATTTCATCATTATTTAAGAGTTGACATTCGATTATGAATGTCAACTGCCAAATTTCATCATTATTTAAGAGTTGACATTCGATTTTGAATGTCAACTGTCAAATTTCATCATTATATAAGAGTTGACATTCGACTATGAATGTCAACTGTCAAATTTCATCATTATTTAAGAGTTGACATTCGATTATGAATGTCAACTGCCAAATTTCATCATTATTTAAGAGTTGACATTCGATTATGAATGTCAACTGTCAAATTTCATCACTATTTAAGAGTTGACATTCGATTTTGAATGTCAACTGTCAAATTTCATCATTATATAAGAGTTGACATTCGACTATGAATGTCAACTGTCAAATTTCATCATTATTTAAGAGTTGACATTCGATTATGAATGTCAACTGCCAAATTTCATCATTATTTAAGAGTTGACATTCGATTATGAATGTCAACTGTCAAATTTCATCACTATTTAAGAGTTGACATTCGATTTTGAATGTCAACTCAAGAATTTCATTAAAAAACGACAGTTGACATTCGACTCTGAATGTCAACTCAAGAATTTCATTAAAAAACGACAGTTGACATTCGACTCTGAATGTCAACTCAAGAATTTCATTAAAAAACGACAGTTGACATTCGACTCTGAATGTCAACTCAAGAATTTCATCAAAAAACGACAGTTGACATTCGACTCTGAATGTCAACTCAAGAATTTCTGTCATAAATGATAGCTGACATTCAACTTTAAATGTCAACTTCAAAAAACTTTGACTTAAATAAAAAAAATTATTTCGGAAAAATTTTAGTATAAATACAAGTGTTTTTCAAATAATTCGTCATTCGCATTCGGAATTTCAATGTGTGAACATCAATAAAAATCGCTCCAGAAAAGATGAGTGCAGCAAAAACAGTTTTGTGTGCACAGTTTTATGATCTCATGGTAAGATAATTGAAATTTAGTCAACAAAAACATGTGCTAATCATGACTTATTTATTTAGTAGAATAACCTATACAGCTCTGATGTCAAATTACTTAAAATTAACAACGGCTCTTTACGCAAATTTACTTTATAATTTTTAACCAAATTTTATTAATTTATTTTTCTTTATTAGATAGTACGTAGGCGGTCATCTGCTGTATTTTTGCCGGAACGCCCAACGTTGTACTTTTCTACCTTGCCGCTGTGATCCGACAAAGACTTAAAACGTCCCGATTTTCCAACAAGTCGAAAACTCCAATCAAATATTTGGATTTTTGACAAATTTTGAACATTTTCCTTCTGGTTCAAAACCAGAACTGAAAATATTTTTCTAGGACTGTTAAAAATCTTAAATTAGTTAAAATATATTTAATGAAATTAAATATTAAATCAAATAAATACAAGACTTACTTTTTCTAATCAGGATCTTTTTTTCTATTTTAAACATTTTTATTTCAGATTTTATGATACTTACACTACGTATATAGTTTTGTAATTGTGCTCAGTTAATTATGCTTAAAAGCATATTTTATAAAAATATGCTCTAGATTGTACTCAAACAACCATGATCTAATTATCATGCTCAAGAGTGAACTCATTTGAGTGTAATTTTGCAATTGTGCTCAATAGGTCATGCTCAAAAGCATATTTATTAAAGCATGCTTTCGATCGTATTTGAGCCAACATGTTCTCAAGAGCATAATCATAAGGACATTTTATAGATCGTAATCAGCTGAGCATGCTCTTGATCACGCTCTCAATTTAACTTGCATGCAAGTAAAATAGCGTAATCTTGAGAGCGCGATTTTCATGGTACCCTGCTGCGATCACAATTTGTATGGAAGATCACGCTTTTTTGAACGTCATCAGATGAAAATTTAATTTTAAAAAAGCGTGATCTGATCGCGCTCTTTGCTTGTTAGGGATTGAAAATATTTTATTTTTATTTAGGAAGCAGCATAAAATTGGAACTGACGGGAAAAAGAATCTGCAAATGTGAAAATGATTGAAATATAAAATTGGAAAATGATTGTCTAATTAATAAGCACTTAAGTTCTGTGAATTTTCAATTTTATTGATTTTGATGTTTTGAATTTTTGGCACATCGATGGTGTTTGGCTATTGATCTATTGACACGAAGCCTGTGAAAATAGAATTGGTGCTTGGAAATTAATTAGGAACCATATAGACATGTGTTTCTTTTTGGGTGAATCTTAGATTGTTATAAGTAACATACAGTGAGTTATAAACTTGGGGTTTATGGTTGAACTGTATGTACTACACGCAAAGTATTTATAGCCACGACCTCCGTCATCTACTGCACTTAATATTCCACGACAATATTGGTTTCTAAATACAATTTTGATATCAAGTACATTGAACTTCAATTCAACAATTAATGTGGTTCTTCCTAAACTTCCATATTTCCAAATGTTCTTGACCTCAACTTCCACTTCCAGCCAAACTCGTTATACACTTACAAAAACCTTGAAATCACCTGAGTCTCAATTCCCGGTGCATTTTATGACAGCTATTTAAATGTCTCATCCATAAAATCTTTTTATTCTAACCACATCCAAATTGCTCATATCCATTGTGACTGTGCTGAAATTTATATGATCTTTATTAAGGTGGACATGGAAATGGCTGCAAAAGTATATTTTTTGCTTCAATTAAACTCGAATGATTTCGGTGGTCAATTGAGCAATTTTGAATATTCGCATCTAGTCAAAGAATCAGCAGCACTAACAAAAGATGGAATGGCAAAAAAGTGAATTGAATTTGTGCTGCATTCAACTGCTTATTCCATTTCATTCTCATTTAAATTCTTTTTTTGCGGTCACAAACTCACCGACACAATACAATGTACAGGTGATAACAGAACAGAATTCGCTGCGAGGTACAACAGACAGCAACAGCAACAATAACATCATTAAAATCGTCAGTTTACAGTACCTCATGGCAATGATAAGAGCACATGTGATGTGATTTCTGAGAATTAAAAGTTGAGTTCAGGACATCCACCTACGCATCGAGTGCATGCAGAGTAATTTATGAATGTATGTGTGGCAATTGCTCTGGCTGCCTCCAAGGCACGTACGTTCACACACAAAATTCTTCTTCTGTCTAAAAAGTCTCATAGTTTTTTCATTGAAAATCGATTTTTCCTCATTTTCAGTTCAGCTTTTTTTTCCTTCTCATTCCTCCTCACTTCTGTTCTGTGCCGTGCTGTATGTTTTCATTCTCAACATTCTGAAACCCGGCAAAAATGGGAAACAGAAAGCAAAAGCAAAAAAAGAAGCGAGGAAAGGCAAAATTTCCTGTGTGACTGAAGAATTGTGAGAGAAAATTCTCAATTTTTAAGCCACAGCTCTCAACTTCTAGTCCAATTGCCTCAGTCACACAAAAAAAAAAGATTCTTTCTCCCTCACACATTCGCTCACTGTCTACACTTGCTATGCATTTTATTTTCTCATCATACTCATGAGAGAACCGAGAGCGCCGCTCACAAAATCATTCGAAATACACAAAAAAAAAAATAATTCGTGTCTGATTTTCTCAACTCCGCTTTTATGTTTTGGTAGATATTTTTCGTTTTTCAGTTGTCATAATTTTTTTACGCTGTGCAGTATGTGTATGAACGAAAAAAAAATTGAAAAAAATTTCATACAAAAAGGGAGAAATTGTCGTGAGTGCCTCAATTAAGATCCAAAAAAAGTGATTTAAAGAATATCCAAAAAAAAATTGTGATAATTGAAATTGGATAAAAAATATCATTGAATATCTAATTGATTTTGAAAATAAAGCAATAATAAGTGAGAATGTGAATGTGAAAAATAAATAATAAAGTGCCATGTCCTCATCGTCTACCCAAAAAAAAATTTTATATTCTCTTGAAGCGTAGTTTTCGTTGTAGTTTTTAGTCTGTAGTTTTGTATTTGTAGATAGAGTTAAACTTAGATTAAAAGCCGAAAATTTAGCTTCAGAGGCATCAGAATGAGAGATGGAAAAATTCAAATTTTGTGGCTGCGTCTGGCCATTTGACCAGTGATTTATAAATGTGTGCATATTTTAAATGATAGACATGTGGATATTACATAATGAATCATAGGCAGGTACATTGTATTGTAATTTTTATGTCAATTCCCATACCATAAATCTATCTGACATTATTAAAATCTAATAAACAACTCTATAAACGTTAGTCTTTTACATGCTGATTTACAGTCATTGATTGTTATAAAATTTGCATTTTAATCAACTACGTAAAATTTTTATGATGTGAGTAAGAGTTATAAGATCTGTGTCATTGCCCTTGACATGCAATTTAATATGAAATAATATTGATAATCAAATTAAAGTACAAATCTTCGTTGTTATATATTTTTTATGCGTTTTATTTTCTTATTCCAGGATGCTTTGTAGACAGAAAACTATAAAAAGGGGGATCTATGTATTAACATTTGTATTACTTAGAAGCAGTCAAGTTGCTTCGAGTTTTTATTATTTCACAATTCATTAATTAAGTTTCGTAATGTATAATAATTAATACAGTTTATATACAATAGTCAATTGCTGATGTAAGCTTATGAAATTTTTATTCCAGAGCTTGTCTTAAGTTCTAAGTCAAGTCGACTTCAAGGTTTTCGATTTCATAACTAGGTTTGGAATAAATTAAAAATCTTGCTTTTATAGCATTGTAGCATGCTTTCATGCTACAGAAATACCACTACGGAACCTGAAAGTGATGTGGTTACCTGTTATGGGGTATATCGTGATTGGGTTTCAGGTCCGTTCTTGCAATATTTCATTTTTAAGGTAATTTTGTAGCTCTTATTCCGGATTTCTTGTGCGATACTTCATGTTTCTGACCAGTTCCTTAATCTAACGTTGTCCAGAGCTCCAATTTTGTTGTAATCTTGTACATTAAGCAGTTGAAACTTCTTAAAGAACAAACATCAAATTTACAAATAACTGGATTCGAACCGAAAATCTTACCATACCAAATTTAAGGCAACAACCTTGCTGATTATTCCAAAGAGCCACTTAATTGCTAATTGAATCCAGAGCTCAAAGCAGAGCTCGAAGTCGATATGGTTGAAGTCGACTGGAAGTCGTATTGAAAAAATGAACTCAACTTGAGTCGACTCGGCTTCGAGCTCTGGCTCAAAGTAAAATTGAATTTTGTATGAAGTCGAGTCGACTTTCCGCTGCAAAATCCAAATCAGCTTCGAGTTCTGATTGAAATGAAATTAGAAATGTTTGTCGATTTCCAATACAGATTTTAAGATTTTCTGCTGAACAGACAAGAAGCATGCTCAGTTATAATTATTGAGTATACTCATGAGCACCCTCATTTAAGTGAATATGATCACTGCCTGTAAGGAATTTCAAATTTATTAATTATTTTCTAAAGCACGTGTTTTTAAGAAGCATCTATGGAATTGTAATACATTTCAAAATATATGTAAAATCAGATCAATTGAACGAACAAATTTGTTACATTAGGCTATTAATAACGTCTATTAATAGAATTGAATATAGCACGCAAATACCAGAAAACTCAAAAACAAAGTAATTATCATGATTTTCTGATAGCTAGAAAATTATAACAATTAGTTCTAATCATGCGCTCGGCAGGTGCTAGGATGATTCAATATTCAGTTTACGAAACGTTAATGGTAGGTGTTGGAAGTGGATTAGGTAATTTTCAATAATAAATTGGATGTCTAGGACTGTTTTGAAAGAAATCTTTTAATTCCTAAGGCTCATCAGAGATTTTTCACGGTTCATAAGTGATGATTAATGATGAACCACTGTCTTAAAGAATCGGAATTAATTGTGCACTTCTTCGCTGGCCGTACAGATCAAGTGTGATCTAGAGGCTCAGTCGGTTCCTGAAGCTGGCTGTATCGCTGACTACCGCTTGCCAATTACGAATTCCAAGTGCACTATCTCTATCGACAGCTTCCTTTTATGACCTTCTTTTAGGTTTCGTAGCTTTTATTTAAGGATGACGGCTTGCTGGCCCAACGCAATATGATTAACCAGAGCCCCGTTCGTCTCTGCTCCACTATGTGGCTTGTATTAACGGCCTCTCTCCACGGGAAGGTGGGGTTGGTAGTTAGTGGTGTTATACTTAGTGAAGCACTAGGCTCCGTGTGTTCCGCATTCACCACCTTTGAGAGGCCACGCCATTTACTAAATGTCCGATAAACATTTGTCTGCATACCTTACACAACTAAATATCATTTTTTTATATAAAAATAGACTATCTCCAACCTTAAACTCATGAAAGCTAAGCCGTCAAAATAGATAACGTGGAATTTACGTACTATAAAGATTTTTGAGGAGGCTATAGCACATGATAAAACTGGTATTAGCACAGTTAACGCGTACATATAATTACAACATAGTAACAAAAAAAATTTGAGTAATCGCCTCAAAATACTTGAATGCTTGCCAAGCAGTCAGTATAGCTGCCTACTTACTTTTGTCATTTAACTTTCAAATTCTATTCAAAAAACTGATCAGATCAATATTTTTGAATAACAATGTGACGACTTAAAATGAGACGATGATGATGCCTGGGGTCATCTAACAATAAGTGCTGCTTACACAGAAATGGCGTTGTTTATTCTTATCAATACAACTTTTTAGCAGCAAAACAAGCCTCATGGAAATGATGAGAAGTTCGTGATTAACAAATTATTATTTTTTTTTTTTGTTACTTACTTACTACATGGCAGTATGGCACCATACACAAAACATGTGAGCGAGCGTTTCTTCCCAGTGACTCCAATTTTTAAATTGATTTGGTATGTTTAGCTTCTTTTTAGTGCGTTTCAGTTGCGATAAGATAACAAACAGAAAAATGGGAATAAGAAGAACTTCACATGTATAAAAAATTTACTTGACTCTTGCTTTTATTTGCTTATAAAATTCAATGAAATTTACAAAAAAAAATGTGATAATAAAAAGTTGAGGCTTGCTTGCTTCTTTCGAACCACGAAAATTATTCTTGTTTTCGACTTTTTTTTGATGAAAAATAAATAAAATGAATGAGTGAAGTTGAAGTTGAATTGATTTTGTTTGCAGTTGATGGGGCATGAAAGCTGATAAGAAGCTTTTTTATTAATTTAATTAAAAAAATCGGATGTGATTTATTTGATTGAAGCTTAGCTGATAATTAAATGGTTGGATTAAGATTTGATTGAAGTGTGGCTTTGTTAGTTTTGAGTTTTGTTTGGAAATTGAGGATTTTATGGCATTTTTTCAATTTTTATGACGATGATTTGTGATTATTTTTAAAATTTTTTAAATCAAAAATACTTAAAATTTGAATTAAAAATTTTTAGAATCAAATTTCTTTAAAATTGAAATTAAATTTTTTTTTAAAAAAATCGAAAAAAATTGCAATTTTTAAATTTTAGTCAAATTAAAGTTTTTAGTTTTTTCAAGTTTTTTACTTCAAAACTCTTGAAGAGTTGTAATGAAAATATTTAAAAATTGCAATGTTTAATTTATTTAAATTTGCAATTTAAAATCTTATTAAATTCAAGTCGTTAAAATTCGATTTTTAAATTTTTATCAAATCAAAACTTTTTACAAATAGTAATTTTTGGTTTTTTTGATGTAAAAATTCTTTAAAATTTAGAGATTTCTACTTTTTTTTAAATTTTTTGATTGAAATTTTTTAAAATTTTAAATTTTTGAATTTTTAAAAAGTTTTCAATTTTTAAATTTTTTACATCGATTTTTATGAAAATTTTACTTTTTAATTTTTTGAATCAAAATTCTTAAAATTGCGAATTTTATTTTTTTTTCGATTTTTGAAAATTTTAATTTTTGTACAATTTTCACATAAGTGTCTGGCCCAGTATACAATTCAATCCCAGAATTGACAACTCTATTCCAGACTGCCCAGACGACGACTCATTCATTTCACGGAGGCACACGCCATCAATTCTATTTCAAGAATTGACTCACATTCATTTAAAAATCTCGACTTACATTAAATTAGTTCTAATTACTCATGATAATAAAGAAATGTAATTCTTCCATTCCATTGTGTGACTCAACGAAATAACTGACTGTTTACATACTGTAAGATTGAGAATAAACAAATTTCAATTAGCATGTGAAACCTTTTCGAGAAAGAGTAGAAAAAAATAAATAAAATAAAAAAATATCGAAATTCCATCCATTCATTCTCACATATCCATAATATTTTCTAGACTTTTTCATACTTCATAAATATAAATTCAGACTGCAAAAAACACAGAAAATCCTTTTAACAAACTACAAACAAAACTACATACATGAATATTTTATTTCCATTTATTTCAGTTCGAGGTGTGAAAATTGGAGGTAGAGAAACTCATTCGATGCCTTTTGGCTCTGTTCTGCCGATATTTTTCACATTTATTTCATTGTTAATTATATGTTTGTTTATTTTATAATATTTGTGCAATTCATGAACCTTTTTTTCCTTTTTTATGTGTTTTGTAATGCCAAGATTATTGATCTGGATTTTATGCTGATGATTTCTAAAAATATTTTTAAGTCTTCTTTGAAGTGTTTTAAATTTAACTATTTTTAATTTTATGGAAAATTTTGAAATTTCAATTGTTATTATTTTTTAATTTAAAATTCAATATGATTTTTATATTTTTAAAAATAATCACTAATTTGAATTGAAGTCCTTTTCAAAAGTTTAATCTTATAATAATTTTTAAATTTTTAAAAGTTAAATTTTCCTTGAAATTTTTCTAAAAATCAAATTTTTTTTAAATTCTTTAAAAATCTATTTGTTTTAAATTATTTAAAATAGCCAATTTGTTAACTTTATTTAGAAAACTGAATTTTTTAAATTTTTATTAAGATCTCACTTTTATCAAATTTTGTAATTTTCAAAGTTTTAAAATTTTTAAATTTTTTTAAAAAATTCAAATTTTTAAGATTTTTATGATTTTTTCATATTTTTAATTTTTTTAAATTTTTTAAAATTTTTCAAATTTTTTAATTTTTTTAATTTTTTCAAATTTTTTCAAATTTTTTCAAATTTTTTCAAATTTTTTCAAATTTTTTAAATTTTTCAAATTTTTTCAAATTTTTTAAATTTTTCAAATTTTTAAATTTTTTAAATTTTTTTATATTTGAAAATATTCTAATTTATATTAATTTTTTTAAATCGTATGAAAGTCAAATATTCAACTTAAATATTCAATTCAAATTCAATTAATTCAATTAAGTTCAATTTTTTCCTCATTTTCATTAACAAATTTTCATTTCAATTATCATAAAAATCGAATCTTTCCACAACTATTGTGCGTATAAACATCAATTATCGATTTCTCATGTTATTTCATATATGTAGCAGCTATAAAGAAGCAAAATATCAATAATGTCTTTATGAATTAATATCGAAAATACACGAGTGCAATAAATAATTAATTTTCTTTAATTCTCGTCATCATCATTGCATTTTTAATCATTGTCAGCATAAAAATATTTTAATAAATTTTTCCAAAAGTGCTCTGCTGAATATTTCTTTGAAGCAGACGTCAGCATAAAAATACAGTTTTTTTTTTGGTTAGTAGACACAAAACAGCACATAAATAAAACACTCACAAAAAAAATTATGTTTAAAATGTATGTATGGGATGGAGTGTATATGCAATGACAGAAAGCATGATACAAGCATAAAAAGACAGCGATTTTTGCATTTTCAATGTTCGATATGTAGACATAAGTATGTACATAGATACTTAGATGTACATAAATTTTGAATTATTTCCCAGTGGGGGCAATTGTGAGGGTTGGAATTGTATAAGAATTTATTTGACATTTATGTTTTTGGGATATTGAAAAAATGTTTTTTAATTGTTAAGAAGTAGATAAATTTTAGCTGTTCAGACCTGTTAAAACTCATAGCTACGTGTACTTTGCAATCTTTTGGAAATTACGAAATCCCAAAAAGCAGTATTTTCGAACCCACAACCCCTCTTTCTACCATAGTGCTTCATAAACCAAAAATTAAACTGAGTAACAAAATCGTGAAGATCGTTACGTAATAAATGAACAGCTTCAAATTGATTTTGGCACTTCTATTTCTCAATAATTAAAAAAAAAACTGTTGAGAACGGAAGTAGACTCCCAAAATTACCCTCTGGAAATGCCCAAAATTAGAATAATAGCTTATATCCTAATCTACAAATATCTAAATCTGAGATTGAAACTATCTCGAATTTCTTCCTCAAATCAAGCAATAGCCAAGAGTCAGACATTCCAAATGGACAGTACTGCATTTACTGGACTTGTTGAATTTATATGATAGACCAGTAAGTATTGTACTGCACCTACTGTACTTACGGTAATTATGTGGAAAATACAGTACTTAAATACAATGCTGTACCTACTGTACTTCCTGTACTTCCTTTACTTATATGAAAAGTGTTTCAAAAGTCTGTTTTCATGCAAGTTTAGCAAGTATAGTAAGGACAGTACTGTACATTGGAGTGTCTGACCCTTGGCCACAGGTGAAGGTTGGTGAGAAGGAGATGGGAGGGAGGGAAAAGTGGGCAGGACTTTTGAGGGCTCAAGTCCTTTACTTGGTTTCGTTACTTCGCCAAGCTTGTCCATGAATATATTTAAATATCCATTTATTTCTTAAAATTATAAAGGAATATTGACTTAAATATTTGAGCTTTATCCTTAAATATGGACAATCTAGCTACAAACTCTTGAATCTAGTTTCGTAGGCAGTCGCCTCCCCCTGTTTCTTTGATGGGGGCCTCTTCTCTGAGAATTGAAAAAATGACTTGCTTTAAAAAATCGCTGCTTTTTAAAATATATAAAAAAATTCAAAAAAAAAGGTCTCCTAAGTAAAATTTTCTAGCTACGCTCATGCTTGAATCTACCACTTTTTGCTGTTTTGGCAGAGATACATTGATTTTAAAAACCATCTTAATTAAGAACTTTTAATTTCAAATTAGAACATAATTCCCACTGGCAGCCCACCCCATTCCATTTTCTAATAAATGCCAATGTCTTTGCATTTGCAGCAACAAACAAAAAATTTACTCAGCAGTTAAACTTTTATATTCAATACGAGAAAAAAAAACAGAAACTTCTTTTTTTTTGTGCATTTTTGAAACGAAAATCAGCAGAAAAAAAAATTCGAATTTTATTGCAATTTTATTCAGAATAAAAAAAAAACTTTAACTTTTTCTTTTTCGATTCCTTTTTTTTGTTATTTTGTTCGGTGCCCAGTAGATATGCATATAAGTACATTCATATATCCTGCATTGCAGGTACAACACACACTTAACATTCACACATGTGTACATAAATTTGTCGGTGTGTGTGTGTGTGTGTGTGAGTTGATTTAAATTTCGACAAGTTTTGCAAGGAAAAGGGCAAACAAGCAAGCAACCTGAATGAAAATAAAAATCATGAAAAATTTATTGAAAAAAACTGAATTAATTCGCCATATTATTGCTATTATCATTATTATTATTCGTACACACAATGGAAGGAACAAGAATTATAAAAAAAAAATTATTTTTCAATTTTCCAGAGCGAAAAGCAGAAAATTTTCATTCCATAACAGACGATAACTATGATATTAAATGAAAATGAAAAATGCAGGCATGCAAAAGCATTATCATGAGGATATTTTTGCAGTATTTAAATTGGAATACAAAACAATTTTTTTTTATTTCTGTTGCTGCTCATTTTTTTTTCGATCAGAATTGATTTTAATATTCTGAAAAAAAAAGTTTGATTTTTGGGTATTTTTGTGGGTAACATATGACGCATTTATAGTAATGTAGCTACCATATCAGTACAAGGTCTTGATTCTACACAAGACAATCTACCCAAGACGATTTACCTTTTTCACCGGAAGTCGTTATTGTCCCCCCAGAGCAACTCACGTGGTACTGTTGATACGGTGACGTAGGGTCCCTAAAAAACACGTTGTGCTGTTCGGGTACACATTTTAGAAACCTACACAAAATATTTTGAATTTTTGGAAATCTCAATCGGAGTGTTAGAATGCAAATCGGTGTTAGAATCAAGATTAGTACTTGACATTGCAGCTCGAGTGACACATCATGACAATGACATTGTAAAAGCATTCGTCATGACGTCTTGATGAAAGTCAAACATCATGAACATGATATGCCAATTGAAAACTGGACTGGCTTTAGAAATTGAGTTGAGTCAGCATTTGTAGGATTTTATTGTCGTTTCTTCAAAAGATTTGCGATTTTATAATGTACGTCATGCTGAAACGTCATAATATATGCATTTGATGACGTTCGTCATAATGATCGGAGTAACAAGTGAAAGGCCTTGACTTTTACGACACTTGGAATGAGACGTGTTCGAAAATACAAAAATCTATTCTTAATGTCCTTACTTGCATACTTACTTACTGTAATTATTGTACTTACTAATGTCCTTACACGATGAACAGGAGGATCACAATTTCGAATAGATCACTATAATTTCTCGAGGTAGGGTTATTGAAAACTTTTATTACTTCAAAAGGTACTTCAAAAATGATTCCAATTTTCAAGAATTGCCTCGATCGTGACCCCATCTTGAACCTTAATATTTTGCCAAATTCGGAATATTGAGAACGCTATCCCTAACTTGTCTACAATTTCATACCTCAAATTAAACAATAATTGGAATAAAGCTATTTCTGGCAAGTGCTACAACACAATAAAGCCATGTGCCTACATATGTGTGTAAATGCTTGCTGTATAAAATAAATTAAAACAAATGAATATTGATATTGCAGATAAAGATGGGGAGTCAATTAATGAACATTTCATCTTAATTTATTTCTTTATTCTCATTCTGTGTGCCTGTATATGAGTTCTGAAATCTGTGAATGCAGTAACGAGTCTCAAGATTCAATGAATTTTCATTTATCAGAAGAAAATATTTGAATTTTATTGGAGTTATTTTCTCCGAAGCTGATGAAGTTTTTATGAATATTGATTGAAATTTCAAATGATTACTTCTTTTTTTGGGGAATCTTCATGCTGGTTGTAAAGTGTGTGCTAGTCATAATAATAATAATTTGATAGAAAAATCCACTTGAGGAATTTTCTGATGAACAACTTTTTAATTGAAGATGAAGTTTTTGAAGCCAATTTAAAAATTTAAAGTTGTAAGAATATGAGTAGTTCTGATGATATAATATGAGATGCTGGAGTACAGAGGAAGTTATCGAACATAAATGATGACGATGTGAATTTCACTTGAATTTTTGAATTTTTTATGAGTGTAGAGGATTTGAATTTTTTCACAAATTTTTTTAGAAGAGTTTTGAAGTATTTGCAGCTTTAAGAGTCAAAAAATCAACTTAAGATGAATTTGTCAAGTTTAATGGGACAGATTTAATTTGAACCAGTAATCTTGAATATTTAGCATGATCATACTTAATCGAATAAGGATTTTTCATGGACATACTTGATCAATAAAGTTGAGCATGGTTAAATTAGTGGGAATACTCAAAAGCAAGCCGAACAGACTAAGTTCGGAAAACCAGGCTTCAAGTCTGAACATGGTTCCAGTAAGTAAGTAAGGGCCTGGGAGCTGATCACTTACTACGTAACGCGTAAAATAGACTTTTTGACACCCCTTTTCCCACATCGATTGATTAAGACGAAACACAAGGCCGCAAAATTATGGTTTCCATATGTTACCACCTTTGCAAGATCCAGGGGCCATTTACGGAAGCTTTAGAATGCGGGAATCTGAAGAAGGGACCTTCGGCGGAGATAGTAACCTGTAAAAGGTGCCTATGGAGATAAGTGGACTTAAAGACGACAAAACCCGACTTTTGTCAACTCTGGTGGGGAGAAGTGACTCAGAAAAATCTATTTGTAGCATAAGTGGGCGTTACCTAATTTCCAAAAATCCCTCAAATATTGTATTCATTTCTAGTCATCAAAATAGAACAGAAATTCAGTAAATCTTGAAGAATCATACAAATTCGACCTTACTTTGTTGCAAAAATCAAAAGGAAAATTTACGCTAATTACAATATAAAATCTACTTAAATTACATCAATTCATCATCTTTAATCTGATGTCTCATCATAAAGTAAAAAACTTGTGCGACAGTTATTTTTTGGCACAATATTAAAGATCATGAACTAAGCTCATGAAGAAAATCCTTTTAATTGAGTAGTAAAAATTTATTTTACATTAGAGAACAAAAAATAGTACAAAGTAGGAACATGAAGAGGTGTAGGAAAATATATATCTTGAAATTACTTGAGCGAGGAAAATTTATTTTCTTCTAGAGACTGAACATAAAGAAAAAATTTTCAGGAGATAGTTGAAATAATATTTATTTGTAAGTTGGAAGTAGATTTTGTGAGATTTTGTACAAATGACGTATTTTATAAAGTCCTTTAAAGACTAGTTTTTGGAGCACTGTGAGAAATTATATTCTGATTTGATTCGAACCTACGTGCTCATTAAAAGAGTCCTCTCCTTAGACACTCGGCGACACAGGTCTTATTCTTAAACAGTCAGAATCATCATTACATATGTGGTTAGACACTCTATATTCAACTATACCCAGAAATCACAAAAACGTCGCATAAGTCATAGATGATGAAGTATACAGAACTTATAAATCTAACGTGATCGATGTCCAAAATCATAAGCATCTGCGGAGTTACGCTCCTTACGAAAAAACGATTTTGAAGTAAGAAGCGACACAAGTGAAGAAGTCTTCTCACGGAGTTTTAAAGGCTCCACTTAATATCGTTTATTAACACCAAGAGAAAGCCACCATGAGAGAGACCATGGATCACAATTGATATGTATGATCAGCTAAGTAAGTAAGTCAGTAAGTAAATGAAAACGGTCTCTGGGTAGATTGCTGCCATTTGGATTCCACAAGTTTTTGTCGAGACCGAATGTTTGAATTATTAAGCTTGACACATTGTCTAACTTAGCTCCGTGAAACGTCAATTACTCTCTCTTTAATGCGAAATTATTCAATTAGCTTGGATGTTTCGGGACAAAAATTAAAAAATTACAAAAGTACTCGTTCTTATCGAGTCACTTCAGCGCATTTTTGTCCCAGCGATCAGTAATTGATTTTTAAGTCAGTTCCCTGTCTATAGAACAAGATCCAGTAGGATCCATATAACTCCCAGATCCTCAAAAACAAGATCCAGTAGAATCCAGGTCACTTCCAGATTCACAAATCAAGATCCAGTAGGATCCAGGTCACTTCCAGACCCACAAAAACAAGGTTCAGTAGGATCTAGGTCATTTCCAGATCCACAAAACAATATCCAGTAGAATCCAGGTCACTTCCAGATTCACAAAACAAGATCCAGTAGGATCCAGGTCACTTCCAGATCTAAAAACAAAGATCCAGTAAGATCCAGGCCACTTCCAGACCTAAAACATAAGATCCAGTAACATCCAGTAAGATCCTGGTCACTTCCAGACCTAAAGCATAAGATCCAGTAAGATCCAGGTCACTTCCAGACCTAAATCATAAGATCCAGTAAGATCCAGGTTGCTTGCAGACCTAAAACACAAGATCCAGTAAGATCCAGGTAACATCCAGACCTAAAAAACAAGATCCGTATATAACTTCCAAAAATTTAAGAACTTCATCATTTAACGGATTTTCATAATTCAAACCTCATAACGGTCAAAAAAATTCAAACATTGTTCAGTAAACACTATAAAAACATCGAAAAACATTGAAGAACACTGTAAAACAATGAAAAAACGTGTTGTTGTTTTTGTTGTTGTTGTATATGAAAATGAAAAACTGTTAATTATAGTATTTATGCTTTGATTTGAAACTTTTAAATGCCCGGGGCGCCAATAACTTTATGGAACTGATCTTTTAAAACCATTCCGAGCTCTCTACGATGTCTAGTATTCGAGATCTCGCGTTCCAGCCGACCGACCGACCGACCGACCGACCGACCGACCGACCGAACGACCGACCGACCGACCGAACAAAGTGTCTTATTAAGCTACCTTTTTGAAATAAATTTCAAAAATGCGCTAAAAATAAACTTAAATTTTTTCGTTTCATTCAAAAAATGTTCACAATTACCCCTTAAACATGCTTGATTCAGAGGTCCAAGTCCAATTTTTTCTAATAAAATCAAGACTAGTTAACAACATCGTTTCTCAAATAAAATCAACTAAATTTCTCTAAAACAGAAGTCAAACAAAAAATTTAATTAACTTCCTTCTTCACTTAATCGATAATAATTCCTCCTCAAATCCCTTAATATTTTATGCATTACTACTCAATCACTTCAGTGAAAAAACAAATCAATTAAAAAATATTTTCCTTTCAATTAAAAATCGCCTAAAAGCATTTACGAGAATGTTCAGCCATAAAAAAATTTTCTAACCATAAATTTTAATTGAAAATTATTTTTTCATCCCAGACACATCTCGGAACTGATTTCAGTGGAACAAAACACAAAATAAAAAGATGCGAAATGAAAATTACTTACAGTATTGACTTTCATCTTCAATCTATCAATTCAATTCGAGTCAGTCAATCAATAAATTTGAAGTTCAGAAAAAATAAATAACTTTTAAGTATTTCCAAGCCAGACAAACAAGAAGAATTACGACACTCGAATGTACTTATTTTTAGATAATTTTTTATTTTCATTTGTTTTTGTTTTTGTGTCTTTTCCTCTTTCTCTCCGATGCAGTCATTGAAATAATATTGCGCTATTACGATTAAGATGTTGGAATAACTTCTTTTTTATTTAAATTCCATGAAAATGTGTTTGAGATTATTTATTTATTTCAGTTTTGGACTCTCTTTATTAGTAAAATTGAATTTTTTTTTGTGTGCTTTAATTAATGATTTTTGAACAGAATCATTTACTTGCTTACTATGCTAGTCATACAGATCGATTGTGATCTATCAATATATTCCTATATGTTGTCTCTCTGAGATGACGCCTAGAGTTGACTACATCTCAGGACTCGATCTGCTAACTTCCAACTATCAAGCACTGTAATGTCTCTATCAACAGCCTCTTTCCATCTAATTATAAAGCATATTTTTAGGTGAGTTGTCTATTCAACACAGATAAAGAGACCAATTTTGGGTACCGTAATAGACTCTCTGTACCATGAAAGCATACCCTTTGCCTGTTAGGGTAAGAGAAATACTACACCTCTTAATCTAAGCTAGTCTATAGTCTAGTCTAAGCTATCTAAGTAGAATTTAATAACTTACTTCCCTACTTACTGAAACCATGCTCAGACTTTTAGCCTACATTATATATAATGACTGAAGGGCCCAGCCTTATGAGCTGGAGGCACTGCGATTTAAATCTGTTGTACCACACCCTTTAGACCTACATTTTATAGTGGGATCCGAACCACTTGCAAGCTCTGCACATTGCAAATACTCAAGCACGTCATAAGACCTGATGTACCCTGCAATATACCCAGTTACAAATCGTATGCGCAAGATTTCGTAATGAAAGTATACCTTGTATACCTAGTAGTGAAGACACATTATGTACCAAATAACTCAAAACTGCATCCAACACAAGAAGCGAGCTTCTTAACTGGAACGGGGAAATGGAAGAAAAGCTTCGAAAATTAGGCATGGCCTGTGATTTAGCCCAAGATCTTTGGCACGTAAGGCCAACGCTCTACCATTTAGGCCACTGATGCCATTTCATCATTATCATCAGCCTACATTACTACATGAAGAATAAAAGACAGAAAGTAGTGGAGCCGTTCACTTATTACGATACGCAAAATAACGAATTTCTAGACAGCCTCTAGAGTCCGGACTCCAAAGTCCTGCCAACTCTGCCTAATAATTCAAAGGCATAAGAGCTAATATTAAAATACTACACATTTTGTAACCATATCCTCAAATTCAATAAACTCAAAATCTCAAACTCATAAAATGTAGCAAAACTGTATTTTCTATAACTTTTCATAATCCCAAAAAATTGTTCAAAATTGAATCTAAAAGTCCCTGAAACATGATTATTTAGCACAAATAAAAAGAAAGCTACGTGATCAATGTCATGTTTGTTCCACTAGAACGTGTTCAAGTCAACAATATTTTGGGACATTTTCATTCATACTTTATAGAAAAAATTTTTCATTTTCTTAATTTTTCGCGGGGTGAAAAAAATCGATGACAAAAATTTACTAAAAATTCGATCATTAATTACCACAAGGAATTTCTTATTGCGTTTTTTATTTCATGACTTTGTATCTCAAATAACAATGACAACGGAGCTGTATGAACAAAATAAATCACATGATTATCTGTAAAGCTCATTGATGTCATATTTTATTCTCTTGTCAATTTCCTGTCGCAATTTTTCTTTCTTACTTAGATATGAAGAAGTTTTTTTTTTTTTGGTCGCTAAAGATACACAAAATATCAAAAAATTAAAGAAATTAGTCAATTCACACAATGGGGTCGTTTGTAGGCTACGTGACGAAAATTAGGGATGTTTGGAAATGATGTCTAGCCTCTGAAGATGAGGTTGGTTGGGAATTTCAACCCAATTTATGAAACCCGACTTTAGGTCAGACTCATGCCGGTATCAAGCCGATGACTTGAATCGGTCTCATTTCGATCGAAATCTGACTTTCTGTCAGATTCACTATTTTATACGTATTTCAAGTGGAAAATTAGCACGGCATTTTAATTGCTTAGACCAGATTCGATGAATTCGGCCTCAAGCCAGGGTCAACTTCGCGTTTAAGTATTATACATGATTAATAAGTTGGATCAAAACTCTTCGTGATCATGCCGTGAAGTAAAACCACTTTGCCTCTAGTCGTCAAAGATCCAGCTAGATAACCTGCCCTAGTGAACACGAATGCTGTTCGGGAATGATCTAGCTAGATATGTCCCCGAATAGCCATCATGGTAACGTATGGCACTGCGAAAATTGTAAAGGACAAGACCGTTAGTTGTCTGATTTCATCCATTTTTCGGCGAAAACTACAATTCTCCATAAAGTGATGCTTGTTGTCTATAATTAACAATTCCGACGTAACGTCACATCCAATCAACCCCAAAGAAGAATTCTCGTCGTCATACTCAACAAGATGATAATTTCCTCTTACTTTATATTTTCCTAGTATTTTCGACAAAAATTGAAAATTGAAAATTGAAAATGTATCGAAGATTCAAAAAATGAAACATTTCTCATTTGGAAAGAGAGATGAAAATTCACTTCCACATTCTTTCGATCGGCAAAAACATGTTAATGCTCACTTTGACACATGTCAATTTAGTAACAAAAAAAAAGAAAGAAACGATGAAAGTAAAAATAATAATGGAAGAAGAGATTTGAGTTAATGATGGCAATATTTAGTCAGCAGTCAGTGAAGATTTTGTAAAATCAATAATTGAATGAGGTCAGCAGAGTGTAGAAATATTTTCTTTAAAATAAATCGTCGGATGATACCCTTGAGGATATATTTGTTGGACTTTTTAAAATAAGAGATTTTAATTTGATGGATGAGGAGTTAATCTTTGAATCATTTGCATAGTAACTAAACTGTTAAAATGTTGATTATAAGCTAGCTCATAAGTTAGCTGAATTTGGTCTATAACAAGATTACTTGATGCTTTAGTATCCCGAAGTAGTATTCCGAAAGGCACATGACGTACAAAAGATGAAAAACCTGACTCAAGTCAAATAATTGATCCAAAATCCGATCCCTGGATGACTTGACTCTATCTCAAATTTCGACCCTGGACATAAAGTCAAGCCATCCATAGGATAGAGCTTAGCCATTCATGGGAAAGATTCAATCCAATCAGGGGTCGGATTTTGGATCAATCAACCAATTTGTGCTATTTGGATGAGTTTTTCCTCAAAATCCATCACGAAATAAGAGTCACGGTAATCTTGAGTCGGACAATTGATCGATTGACCGATTTGTGATGTTTGAGTAACCTCAGGCCAGTGTCTAAAGCTGGATTTTGTCAGATTTCCTCGCAAACCAGACCACCTTCGGTATGAGTCGTGCGTTTCGTCTTTTTTGCATCTTGTGCCTTCTAGGTAACCAAACATCAAGTGCTGATTAGGACTTAAATAAAACCCTTAAAATTCTAAATATTAAAGTAAACCAAGACACATTCCCAGACGATATAGCCGTCAAATGGTCATGTTGTTGACTCAATATACCACCTTCATGCATCATAAATATTATGAATCAATTTTAAGTGAACCAAAATTTATTACAATAATCTCATTTTTTGTTTTTATTTCCTTTCTCTTTCATGTTTGAAGTGAACAAAAAAAAAGAAGATTCTCATTAGACTCGGAATGTATATCTATATAAATTTTCATCTACAAAATCCCCCCACACAAGTGAAAATAAGAGATAATATTTGTAAGACGATAATGATTTATGTAAAGCGCTTTACTTACTTCCAAAAAGCAAATCGACGGTGTTTGTTTAAAGAATATCTTCACATATTTTTTTTTTATTTTTTATTTTTCTCCATCTATTTTTAAGTGTTAATTAATATCGTTTCACATACAAGTGCTACAGAACATAGGAATAAAATAAATAAGTTTTGAGGGCTGCTTAGATGGGTTTTGTGGTTTTAGTAAGCGCAGTTTAATGGGGTTTAGGTATTGGCTTTTTGGTTTTTCGATGGATATCTGTAGTATCTAAGGTTTAAGATTAGGGAGTTGAATTAAAGGCAATGTTGGAAAAATTCTTGTACCGTCCTTTTGGCTGTATTTGAATCTAATCCATTAGATAGTCAGTGGCCCTAAAAGTGGTCAATAGAAATAAGATGAGCAAATGATATCTTCGTCCTAGTAAATGGCAGCATTGACCTACACGGTAAATCCTTGATCTTCCTTGCCAAAGTTATCAATGGGTATCATAGGATCAATCCTAGGTCATGTCTAACTTATGGGGCATTTTCCATTTTGCCGTTCTAGTTATGAAGTTTGGTGCTTGTGTTTTGAGTAGTTTTGAGATTTTAGGCACATAATGTGTCTACACTACTAGGCTAATTAGATACATTACAGGATATATCAGGTTAATGACGCACTCGTGTCCTTGCAATGTGCATACTGGGTATAAACCTTGTTCCTACAAGGTGCTACTTCATACGCTTAAATGGTGTGATACAATAGATTACTAATGACAATGTCACTAGTTCATAAGCCAATGTCGTTTAACCATGATTTATATCTCCATACCACCTTAAAAAATTTCAAACAATTTTTTTTGCATCTCAATAATTCATTCCACAATTTAAATTTCAAATGCCAAAACATCCAAAATAACCAATTCAACTTTTGACATTCATTCATAATTTACATCAATACTTTAACCCCATAAAGATATTAAAATGAATATTTTTCCAAAATGTTAAGACATACAGTCATAATATGATCACTTTAACCTCACATCCAATAACAACAAGAGCAGCGTAAAATATGAAAAGGAACAACAGCAGCAACATTTATCTCATCGCAACTGAACTCACATCGCTTACTTTTCGTTGTCTGCCTTGAATAAAGCTACTGTTAGTAGCGACTTTAGTACTACATGTTGTTTTTTTGTTGTTATATTCTCGTCTTTTTTGACTTAAGAACAAAGTAAATAAGCATGTAAGCTAAGAAAATCTGATCTTATGAGTTGAGTAGAGCATGACAAAGATACGATAGGAAAATACGTAGACGTACGACGACGTGTAAGAAGAAAAAGTTAAAAATATTTGTAAATATACATTCATTTGAGACTTCTCGCATCTCTAAATATTCATCTCTTATTTTTTTTTGTGTGATGTGCTTCATCCTCTGTTCATCATCTAATTTTATTTTTTCTTTAAAGAAATATTATGACGCATTTTAAGACTAACTGCTTTGGAAATTAAGAAAAATTAATAAGTCGACTGTGAGATTGGAATTGAGATTTAGAATAGAATAGAGTTCAGAAGCGCAGTTTGAATGTTTATCTAATTTAGTATATCAAGCTAGGGTCAAAAGATTGAATATCTTATTCATTTTTTTTAAATAAGTAACTTTTTTTTATGAAGCTGCGGGGTTGCATACATTGATTCTCTTTTATGATTTATTTCCAATTCTTAAATTTCCCAAACATTTCAGAATCTAGTTAATCTCAAACATTGTAGACTTCAATAGATCAAAATGATATTTAACGCTTCTTTGGTCTAATCTAGGGCATAATCAGGGGACTTTGAAGGTATTCCAAAGGATAAGAACCACTTCTTTGATGACGCTATTATTGTTATGTCTTTAACCTGCAAAAGAAGGCTGTGAGCAGCGTTTCTCCTGCATATGATTCAAAAAAGGACAGGCGAATAAATTCCCTTGTCGAATCTCGAAACTTTAAACGCTTGGTCGATATCACAATAATTATGTACCGAAACCATTCCATCACCGAGTCACCTTGACTCACTTGGGGGTCTACATTTCCTTCTTTTTTGGAAAAAAAAATTTCAATTTGCAAGGGTTTTTCATGAAAATGATATCGCACGTTGTCCTTAAATTTTGACGGTCGCCAACTGTACGCAACACCTCCCCTCCTTCCCAAAATTGTTTGGCAACACTCCATTAGTGATCGCGTTATTGATGTTTAGTTAATGATGAAAAGAATTTATAATTTATCCAAATACAATGCAGCTAATCGATACAATATCAGATATCAGGTCGAAATGTCTCTGTTATGATGCTGGTCTCTGTTATGATTTTTAATCGATTAAACCATTTGTGCTATTCAAGTATAGCAATGATGGGCAACCTTTTATCATTCGCGGCTCATCTTGGTGGTTAGCTTCGACAGAAACCGCACACTAGATACGATTAATGGCATTTTTGACGGCACAGGTTGCCAAACACTGAAGTAAAGTAAAACACACTCCTTTAACTAAAATATGATCCTTAAACCCCCTAATCATCATCCTATAATATCATCCTACGGAATCAAACAATACCCATCAAAAATATTCAATAATCCACCAAATCACGGATAATAAGCGTCACACATTTCCCTTCAATTCTTCTATTTTCTTCTATAAAATATTGTGTTTTGTGTGTATGGCATTTCGACACATTTGGCACGCCACAATCACCGCACATAATTTCTTCGTTTGCTCTCTATATCTCTTTTAGAGGCTTTGAGGTATCAATGATATGGCGATATTTATTTATTTTTTTGTCATATGTTACCATGCGGGAATTGAAAAAGAACACAAGCAAAAATTTTGTTTCAATTTTTTTTTTCTTTCTTTTCTTTTTCTTTTGAGACATTTAGTCGCATTGACGTCTTCTGAGAAACCGCAAATGTGACAGGAGAAAATCAAGCGACTCATTTTTTTAACTTCCATCTCTTCTTTTCTGATTGAATTTATTAAAATGACATTTGAAATATTTTCAACTTTAAACGATGATGTTGTTTTCGTTAGAAATTGGAAAATATTATGAGATAAAATGTGAATATTAATGACTATTAGTAAGCGGAAATTAAATCGTGTGAATCGAATATTTTTCTTCGAGTTTTCTTCTTTTTCTAGGAAAATAAATTATTTTTGATGATTCAGTTGTTGAATGAAGTGATTAGGTTGGGATTTGAAAGTGGAAAATACTTTAAAAGACAAAGAGTATGCTTTCATACTACAGAAAGACCACCATGGTACCTAAAAGCGGTTTCTTTGCCTGTTAGGGTTATTGAATGGAATATTTCTCTTGGTGGACATATTAACGTAATGTCTAATTAATAACTAGACCTACGATCGACTAATGTCATTTTCTAATGTCATAGTTTTTCACTAGACTATAAGTCAAGTTGCCCGTTTGGGCTTCGTTTAGCAAAGTAGTTGGCTAGATAGTAAGGCTTCTCGACAAGATTTCTCGTACAATATTTCCCAGATCTCGAGATCTCCAGCCAATTTTCTAGAATTGTCTCCAGCAAAAATTTCAGAAATTCCCATGGACAGTTTCAGTTTCGGGCTTGGATCTCGGTCTCGAATATTGATCAAATACGAAGTTGAATCTCTAGTAGTAGTAGCTTGAAGAAATATTAACATATTTCAGTTTCAGGTGCGAAGTCAATAATTTAGGGATGTTTGGGATTTTTGTCTATTTTGACGTCCTAAACCCTCCTCTTCTCCTAAATACGTCCTTATTTAGAGTTCAATAATTTCTTACTCAGAGCTCACAAGCAATACATGACTTCATGTTTCGATAATTTCATAAGAATTAAGAAAAGAGGGGTTGATTTAGGATTGAGGATACAGGATTCAAACCGATGATCTTCGAGTTACAACACCGAATTTAAGTCAGGTTTCTTGCTAATTACTCCACAGAGGCATTTAACTGCTTTCAAGTTCTAGATTAAAATTTGAGTAGCAAGATTCGATAAATCCGGCAACTGGCTGAATTGGTTTGAATCAGGCACCATGACAGAGTCACCCCAGCTTGTTGCCAAATTTTTGATCGACTAATCAATTTGTACTATTCGAGAAAAGTTCTGCAGATGCTTGGCAGCAGAATGAAAGAATATTTTGATATTCATCTATTGATGTTCCTTGTTTACAGTCATAGCTAGCAGAAGCTAGGTTGGAAATCAACCAAACAAACCAGATACTGACAAAAACTTGAATAAAATTTGAAAATCATTTAAAATGTCTTTCAAATATTCTCCACAATCATTTCCATTTCAACAATTTCTATCAAACCAAGCTTAGAATCATTTTGTGGAAAAGAAACTTTTTCGAAAGTCTTTGTCAAGTGCAATCTGCAATATTCTGCACTTAACACACCACCCACATAATTATTCCCATTTGCAGACATGCAATTTTCATTTTAATGACATCAATTTCATCATCCATCAAATTTTATCTAGCAAAGATGCGAGGATTTTTAATTCCCAAGATTGCATTTTTGAGAATGAAAAGATGAAGGAAAAGTTGCAATTTTTTTATATTATTTGAAATAGTAAGAAGAATTAAAAACATTAAAAATTGCAATAATGCGGACATGATAAAGTTTCAAATTGTATGTGCATGTACATAAATGCTGCCTCAGTGTACACATTTTGTAGCACAGAGAATCATCATGATCATCATCATAAAGTATAAAACTGCAATTAAAACATTCGCTTAATTGCACATCACAACTATAAACCATAATGTCAGTTTTAATTTTTATTCTGATGCTTTAAAAAATAATAAATTTTTTGTTGTTTTTGTTTTCATTCATATTTTTAAAAACAAAAAAAATTAAAGTGGAAAAATGAGAGGGGGAATTGAAAATTATTGCACAAGTTTTTCATAAAGTTATTTTTTTGTGCAGTTTTTGTTTTGGGGTGATGAAGGAAATTTTGTCGCAAAATTGTCTAGCATTGTTGATGAGTTTGATGGCTTGTTGTTAAGTGAAGTTGAAATTAAATTTGAAAAAGATTAAAAATTTTGTAAAAATTTTGCAAAAAAAAAATTTTTTAAAGATTTTAAATGAAATTTTTTCATCTTCTTCAATTAAAATTTTAAAACCTTCAAAATCTTCAAAATTTTCATTTATCTCTATTTGTTTAATTTTAGTATTTATTTAATTTACAAGCTTATTAAAGATTGAATACGATAGATTTAAATTTGAAAATCCCAAATTTCAAAATTTCTAAATATCATCAAACTTCTGGGATTTTCCACATTTTGATCATTATGCTACCTAGCTTCTTCAACTCACAATTTAAACCAGTGGTTGGCATGGTATACGCTTCAAGGTATACCGCTTTTAATTTTCAAGACATTTTTGAGTCGCAGCACACAAATTGCTCATCACTGATTCAAACATTTAACAATTCATTAACCAGGAAGGCACAAGGCATAGAAATGGCTGAAAATCCAACCTCAGGGCAGAACCATGTCTGTCTGATGCTGGATTCATTCTTATCTGGGCTTGGCCAAAAGTTACTCTTTACTTACGACGGACTTTCGGTCATTTCAACACCGTTTGCTTTCGGTGTATTTTCCTTACTTAATTATTTACTGCACTGGTCTACTCGGCCTGTATGTGAACAATTGTGACATCCGAAATATGTCTTCTAAAGCAATCCATAGAAAAATTCTCATTAAGCCCCAAAAAATGCGCTCAAACATCCACAAAACCCTCCTAAAATAAACAACTGCATTTTAAATAGCATTGTGTTTGCATGAATTGAAATGATTAATTTTCATTTACTTCAAAAATTATTAACTCTCATTTCACTTTTTTTTATGAATGAACAAATTTTAATTCTCATGAACTACATGACTTAATTAAGTTCGTTCATTTGAAATTGATGAACGAAAATAAACGAAAGAAGAAATAGAAAAAAAAAATAATTATTTTCGAAATTTTCCATCTCTTCTTTTTTATTTCAAGTTAAAAATTGAAAAGTTGAAATTTAAAACAAAAAATGAGACATTTGAGGAATTTTTTCAGTAATTTTTTAAATCATTAGTCTTTAAATGTTGTTAAGAACAAGTGACAGGAAACAAATTTTAAGCATTTATTTTCATATTCAATGCTCATCATTGTTATTCGATAGACGGATTAAAATTGTGAATATATTCATGTTATATGACACGTGGTGCTGAACTGGATGTTATGTTTTGGGACTTATCAAGTTTATTTGATAAATTGTTAATTTAAAGGATTTGAATTTTTTTTTTTTGGTGTCGAGGGAGTAAGAAGCTACCTTGACATTATTAGATGATGTAGAAATATAAGATATTTTAGTGTAGCTTGTCAGGCTATTAAGTTACAAGACATTTGACTAGGTTGAGACTTTACAGTAGCGTGCAAAAGTTTAGAGACGACTCTTTATTTTTGGAATTTTGATTAAAAAATGCACTTAAACTTATCCAAATGAGCTGAAATTTCGCCAGTTTGTACAATTTTTAATGAAAATTCATAATAACAAAACCATTTGTACTATAATTAAGCCATTTAAAAATAACCGTTAACTTTTCAAAATTCTCAAAGTGCAAAAGTTTAGAGACGATCACTTTTTGATAAAATATTTCTGTTAATACATGTTTTACATAACTTTTTATGATCATAAATTATGATTTCTATGTTTAACTTTATATTTATGCAAAAAAAGGATTTGAAAACACGTTCTTTCATTACTTTTTTTGAATTTCAAAATGGCGACCATTTTTTTAAGGTTTTAATCAAATATTTTATTAAATCTATGCTAAATCAACATGATTTTAACTGAAACGTATTGTATTTTCATTAAACTTTCCAAATATGTATAGTTTATTATGGTAAAAATGCGTTTAAGATAAAAATGTAAACAAAGTCTTTCGTTCCTTGCAGGTTTTCTCATACAATACAATACATCATTGCTCAAAACTATTTAACTAATGCTTAACAATTTACTATTTTGGTATCATTTTGTTGGATTTTGTGTATACTTTAACTTTGATAAGCTTTTAGATTTTTAAGACTAGTGTCCAACAAGAAATAACTGGTGAAACAGTAACTCAGTTCGTGATCTCGAACAATAGAAAAATAAAATTCCTAAAATTATCTTTTTATGTTAAACTAATGCTGGTTTTTGTTTTAAAATAAACTTAAACAACCAAAAACTGCATTATTATTCAATTTCGTAAAATAATTCGACAGATTTAGTTAATTATTCATAAAAGTTATTTTCATATTAAGAAGTCTTTAGAGAAACAAACTGACTTGCAGTTTTTTCTTGTTGAGCACTAATCTTAAAAATCCAAAAGCTTATCAACGTTAAAGTATACACAAAATCCAACAATATGATACCTCAATTGTAAATTGTTAAGCATTAGTTAAATAGTTTTGTCCAATGATGTGTTGTGTTGTATAAGAAAACCTGCAAGGAACGAAGGACTTTGTTTAAATTTTTATCTTAAACGCATTTTTACCATAATAAACTATACATATTTGGAAAGTTTAATGAAAATACAATACGTTTCAGTTAAAATCATGTTGATTTAGCATAGATTTAATAAAATATTTGATTAAAACCTTAAAAAAATGGTCGCCATTTTGAAATTCAAAAAAGTAATGAAAGAACGTGTTTTCAAATCCTTTTTTTGCATAAATATAAAGTTAAACATAGAAATCATAATTTATGATCATAAAAAGTTATGTAAAACATGTATTAACAGATATATTTTATCAAAAAGTGATCGTCTCTAAACTTTTGCACTTTGAGTATTTTGAAAAGTTAACGGTTATTTTTAAATGGCTTAATTATAGTACAATTGGCTTTGTTATTATGAATTTTTATTGAAAACTGTACAAACTGGCAAAATTTCAGTTCATTTGGATAAGTTTAAGTGCATTTTTTAATCAAAATTCCAAAAATAAAGAGTCGTCTCTAAACTTTTGCACGCTACTGTATGTAATTAGTAAAAATTATTTTGGGTTTGAATATCCGTCGGAGTTGACAGGATTCTCTTGTGGAGGCGTATTTTGGGACTTTTGGGGTCCAGACTCTAAAGTTTCTAAGAATTCTGGTGCCAGCAATGATTTTCATGTTTATAAAATGAATAAATTCACATGACTATTTTAAAAACCATCGATGTAGCCTAAAAGTCATCAAGTTACAATCAAAGAACCAAATTCTTGATTTTAATGTCATCTACTCGATGAATTCTTTACCCTAAATATAACTTATATTAGAATTTGTAGTTTGTGACAAACAAAAATGTCATAGCTCATTTTTATCTAGCTCAAATGCACAGGAACTCCAAATTTGGAATGATTGACGATAATTAATTTTGTCTGGATCCAAAAGTAGATGTCGACTCGAGATTTTGAATGAAAATATAAAGAATTTACTAAAATTGGCTTTTAGTGCTTTACAGTCTAGCTTACGCAAGTGGCCCCTTTCGTAGGATGCTTTATTATCCCAATGACTCCTTCCGCGTGCCAACTCTGGAAGAATCTACTCGACTCGACTTGATTCCATATAAAATTTGGGTCTACTTCGTATTCTGTTTAGATGAATATAGGCTCAATAATATACTGTCTTGTGTATGTCAACAAAGGGTTCTTGTGATCGAAACCAAGTCTTTCTGACTCTGTCTATAGATTGGTCGAAATCGAGCCTTCAAAGGAACTTTTTGTAATCTCTGTCCAAATCCTTGTCTTGGTCTCGGTCTCGGTCTAGGCATTCAAAAATTCATCGAAACCAAGACGTCAGGAAGCCTCAATGTCAACTAATGGATTCTCAGTCACCAATAAAATGAGAAGAATCAAGTGTAAAATAAAATTGTGTGCATCTCTATATCCAGTCACCAACAACACATCAATACTAAGTTTTACATCAACTAAAGTTCATAAACCCCATCAATATTAATGAAAATAGAATTTTCTAATTAAATTAATATTTTTCCAGCTAAAATCAACAAAAATCTGCAATATAATCAATTTTTGAAATATACTGAACTCTATATAAATTCCATGTATAATTCCAGCGACAGCAAAAAAACATTTTCTTATTGACTTTTCATTCCCGAATCAAAATGATGAAGTAAATTCAATCAAATTCAAAGAGCAAATGTTTATTTAAAAAATCGAACTATTCACACATTTTTCACATGAATTTTAGACACAACAGACAGTTTTGTACACAACATATATGTACATGTTGGTGTGATCCATGTGACATTTAGTCGGCAGAGTCGACATGGAAAATAAAATAGAAATAAAAAAATTGAATATGAACTGTAAATATGAATCGGTGCCCCGACAATTATTTATCATCAAATGTTTATTTACTGTTGTTGGATGTTGGGGTTATGGAGAAGTTTTTGATGGATAAAGACAGCAGTTTTAAATTTTATGAGAACGTTTTGATTTTTGATGATATATGGTGTTTGTGGCTTAAAGTGATTATGATGTTTATGAATGTTTTTGGATTTTACAGATATTTTTGAATAGATTTTAAAAGATTGAGGATTTAAGGAACATTTAATGGACCAATTAATTATGATTCAAATAGTTAAGCAGTGATGTCTGACACGTATAGATACGTAGATCCCGAACTCGTATTGCACAATGTGACGAATCTCACTTTTCGCTATTAAAATGGGTTTACAGCACTTGTAACAGTTCTACTGGGCAATTTCACATACTATCATTAATACGGTGTTGTACTGACGCCCTAGCAAACACGTTGTGCTATTCGGGGAATATTTTGATTCAAAAACTAAAAATCTGCTTGACCAAAGACAAGTTCCGACACTGATATCGAGTCTTAAATAAGAAACTGTGCCAGTTGAGGAAAAAACCAGATTACAAGCGGAAAATCTTTTTATTTGCCAACAAAATTGGACTACTTACTTCCATTGCTGGGTTGCATGTGGACCCATTGCCGCGGATAGATCGTATAAAACCAGTAATATCATTCAAGAACTTCTGTCAGTTCGGAAACTCGTAAAGCACAAGTTGGTTAATCAATCCTAAATTCAGTACCAAAGGTCGAAGTAAATCTGACACGGTGTCGAATTTAAACTGAATCCGTTAATATTTCAGAGTCACGCCGACATGAGATCATATTTTTGATGGATTAGCCAATTTAAATTATTCAGGTTAGATGCAAAGACACTCAAAATTCCTTAGATTCCCAATTTTTCTCTTAATGTCTAGTTCCAGTGATCAATTACAAATAGTTTGAGTTCGCAACTTTATCCTGAACATTTTCGATTACAGGTTACATCCAACCCAAACATTAAACAGTATAACATCACTGATTTCATACTTTAACCTCGATACAGTTCCTGACAACCATCACCACAAGTGCAAATGTCAAAAATTTGACTCAAAAATATTATTCATTCAAATTTGAGGCCAACCAATTCCATTTTTTGTGGGAAGAAATATAAATATGTGACATATTTAACCAAACAATCCATTAATGTTACTCCATATAAAAATATATCCAATTTTTCTACATTTCATCTTTTTCCATTTTTTTTTTGGGGTAACACGAGAGATAAAGTGGAAGTAAAAAGGTTAAAGCGAAGGTGAAATGAGACACTTTTTCAATGACTGTAGACGCATTTCATTATTATTACTCAACATAACTTCTTAATCATCGTTGAATGTGCTTCGCTTCAGTGAAAAAAGTCTCAAATTTGACAGCCGCACATCAATTTTTTTTTTCCTGCTTTTTTAGCCTACAACATGAGTTGAAAAATATATATGTATGTAAAAAAAATGATTAATTATATTGAAAATAACGGAAAAATTTTTCGTACATGAACTTTATATTCTCAAAAAAATATGAAAAATCATTAGGAATAGCTGAAAGGTTGGAAGGATTAGGGCGCATTTTGAACGAGTTGTGATGTTTGAATGGACATAATATTCTATAAAATTCAAACTGAATTTGGTTATAACGTTAGTTTACTTTAGTAATTTAACTTAGCCGATACCCCGAGTAGCACAATCCGACGAATTGTCACTTTTTGTCAAAAAAATGGGCCGAAATTAGCTGACACGTAGCCATCAGGACAGTTTTGAAATTTTATCGTTGATGCGACGACTTAGCGGTATCTTAACGAACAAGTTATGGTATTCGAGGACCTTATCAAGATACGCAAATCAGAAGAAAGAGCCAGTTTAAAGCTCGAATGGATTGTTAACCGGCACCAAACTCTATACGGCTTCCAAATAGTTACCATCCAGCAAAGTAGAAATGTTCGAAAATTTGGACCCAACGCATCATGACTATGTCCCCAAGTAAAATTAGATTAAATCCTAAATTAGGCTAGAGTTGAATCGGTATTATCTGCACTATGTGCTTTTCGGCTAGCCTTATTGTTTATGGAATGAATTTCAGAATTTTTGAATTTTCATTATCTATTTCCGGGCATTACATGGCTCTATTTAGCAGCTATCTGGAAGTCAATTCTGTAAAATTTGATATTCAAATGGACTTCATATAGACTCTCCTTCCTGCTTTGTATAACTCGGTATTCATCCTACTGTACACCTAGTAATCTGTCAACCCTAAAGCAAATTTCTCATTTTCCTCTAAAATTCCTAAAAAATCCACAAAAATTAAACGCATGAATTGAAGTTATGCTGATGAAAAATGACATAGTTAGATGCGGTTATCATTTAATGATGTTGACACCAAATGAAGGGTTCATCGTGCACCTCACGTATTTGTCCATTTTGTAAATAAACATGCAGCTTGACTGCGACATAAATATGAAAGGAGAATAAAAACATGCAAGTCACATTAAAGTAAAAAAGCAAAAAAAATCAGAATTGAGAGAAATAAAGGCAACGCAAACGACACACGACGGAAAGAAATGAGAAAAATGTAATTTTTTAATTAATTTGACATTTATAAGGAACGTCATGTTTGACTAACTAGATTTAGTAAGGCGGAATGTGTGTTTGTACTTTTCTCTAAGTAAGTATTATATTTTTAGATGAATACACTTTTCACATGACTTTCTACGCATTCCGTGCTGTTTTTCTTTCAATCTCTTATTTCTGTGTATTTTCCTTTTGATTTCGTTTTGTTTTTTGATATTTAAAAGAAAAATTACCTCACAAATTGTAATGTTTGTGGACATTAGTATTATGTTTATGGGTGTTATCACTCTTGCTTTTATTTCTATTAGATGAAATGTTTTTGTTTCGATTAAGTTTTGAATGATTTATGATTTAAATTGCGTGCATTTTAAGAGATTACTTGTCATAAATTATTAGGGTGGAAATTAAGACATGATTGCTTTAATTTGAAGTTTTTAATGGATTTTAATGCTAAATTTACCAAAAATTTACTCAGGAAACAGAAAAACTATCTCACGATCCTGAGTTAAACTGGCTGCAGTTAGTATAGCAAATTCAGATGAAGTTTTGACTTGTAACTTCATAGCAAGTTCATAGTCGATTTGAACTGAATCTAAATCGGAGTCAATCCAAATCCGACTTTTTCATGTCGTGTAGCTAGACTGTAACAGGCATAGAAAATGATCTCGAGAGTTTATTCTACTTAAAAACTAGCTGAGCATACTTTCGATTGGCTGCTAAAGAGAATAAAATTTGAATAATCGCATTTCAACTTGTTACAAATCAAGAGGCAGTGTTTCTAGATGTGTTTCTAGACAATAAACCCTAACAGGCAAATAACATGCTTTCATATTGCAGAATACCACTACGGTCCCTAAAAGTGGGCTCTTTGGCTAATAGGGAAATACACATTATGTTTTTATAAGTTCAGATATGCAGAACATAATTTTCTCAAGGCATTTACGTGTCATCGATTGAAACCCCTTTAAAGATCTTAAAGCAACTGTTCATGTCAGCTCATATTCCAATTATTCAGTAGGTTACAATATATTCCAGAAAGCACATGACTTAGAATTGGCCGAAAATCCAGCCACATGGCAGTGTTAATCTAACCAGAAGGCTAGAGGTCTAATTCCGATTAGGTCTCAATTCAGTGTGCTGCTTGTGGATGTTTTTCTGGGCCCCTTCATGCATTTAGGTCCTTTCCAGTAAAAGCCCACCATACTAAATTTACAGCTCCCCAATCTTTCTTAATTTTTGACTACATCAAATGATAGTAAAACGTTTAAAAATTAATGATCTTGACTTTATTCCAATATATTTCTCTTTAATTATCAACACACGAGGCACGTGCCAGCACTTCCTTAAAATATAAAGTCAAAAACCTTCAAATTTATTTTTTCTGCGAAATTATTGATAATTTTAGATATCACATCTGACACATAAATTGTCTCAAAATTTCTATTAAATCGTCTGCATGCGTTTATCAATAATGGCTAAAATTTATGATTCTTTTGGCTTAGACGAAGACTACACGTGTAATTCTAAGGAATTTTTAAATACCCTTAAATTCATTCCTTTACAAAACAAACTTATAAATCCACAACTGTCTGATTAAAGAATCTATTAAGGACAATAATTCCTGTCATATCATCAAAGAAAAGTAATAATTTGGTAATAAATGACCAAGAAAACTTGCCAAAAAACTAATTCCTATATGTATTTCCGGACTATATTTGGTTTGGAATGGAATTAGTTAATATAAAAGCAAATTCGATGAAGTAAGCCACAAATCGTCACGATGTCCTCATCCATATATTATAAGCGTGCGCGTGACAATTCCAAATTTCCTAAGATCTGTAATACAACTGACAGAAACGAAGCTTAAAAGTCAAATATTTCATTACAGAATTATTCACGCATTTAAAATAAAAAGCAAAATTCAATAAATTTTAAAGAAGTGATCAAGGCAGGATGGAAAAAATGTTCGATAAAAAAAATATATTTCTCCCTCGGTTTTTTATTCATCCACACGCAAGTGTAATTCTACGCTCATAAATTTCAACTTGAAGAAAAAAATTCTTTTTCCTTTGATATCTTAATTTACCAGAAAAAGTAGCAGTAATAATAATCAAAAACAACACAGACCCACGAAAAAAATAAATAAACTTTTTACAATCAGAAATGAAACGAAAATTTATTGTGTCGCATGGCTTGATATCCACCTGATTTGAAATTAATTGTTGTACTGTCGTATGAATTACAATTTATATGAGCTGGTTAAAAGCGAATATATAAACAAATTTGCAAATTGTTAACAGGAGGAGTCGATACTGAATGTGTGATATTTGATGATATCGGAAGTTTGAGATGCTAAAGCGCATTTTATTAGAAAATGTCCCTAACAGGAAAAGATACCTCTTTTAGATACTGTAGTGGTCTTTCTCTTCCATGGAAGAATGCTCATTACATGTAAGAGTTATGGTTAGAACACAATTCAATACTGAATAGTACACACTAGTTAATGGATCAAAAATTATACTAATGGCCTCTGACTTGGTAACTACATACTTCCTTGTCTGTGGTGAAGGTGAACCCACTGCCACTCGGAGCGAACGTCTAAAGCCTGCTCTATCCTTCGAGAGCTTCTGCCTGTTCAGAAAGTTAAGAGCTTTACTCCCCTTTTCCACACCAAAACCAGAAATTTTTTGGTCTTCGACGAGATCTCTTACCATCTACAAAGTAATATAAATAGGATATAGAACTCAAATAGAACCTAATCGACACAAATGAAGAAGGCTCCCTCATGGATAGATTTATTAACATTAATAGCTGTTCAAATGGCTTCCACATTCATGTTAGTTCTATTTTGTGTTAGTAAATTCAAGACAAAGCCTTATAGTACTGGTGGACAAGCTTCGTATCACCATACAGTGCGATGCTTTGTATGATATGGTATATTGCAAAAAAATCTCTAAGGTTGAGATGTCCCATGTCACAAAACAGGTTACGGATCACTTAATTAAGGCATAGATAGATGATGATTGGTACAAATACAATTTGGAGGGTCTTGACAGTTATGTCTTCAAAACTCTTCCAAATTCAAGAATTTTGTATAAATAAGAGGGTATTTGACCCCAAATTTCTATCTATTTACGTCCATACCCATGAATATGAATCACTTCATAAAAATTCTCAATTGACTTAAAATTTCCCATTTATAAATTCAAAAAACAATCAAACAGTCAAAACAATCACTTAACAACCCCCTCGAGACAAAATTCAGCAAACAAATCCGATTTAAAAACCGACAAAATAGCCCATGTGGACATCAAAAACGACTCATAAATTCTTCCAAAAAATTACATTTAAAAAAAATTTAAAATAACAACAGGAAAAACACACAAAAATTTATATTTATTGAGAATTGGCTTAAAGGCAGCCGGTAGCAGTTTTAAAAAAAAAATAAATATATATTCACAAATCCATAAAAATAATTCATGAAAAAAATGGCACGTCAACATGTCGCGAGCAGCACAGAAAAACCGAGAACAGAAGAAAAACATTAAAAATGCAGGCACAAAAAAAAATCGGCGGGAAGGAATAAAAAAAAATAAATAAATAATTTTAATGAGCAGCTCATAATCGGCATAAAGGCAGACGGTCGAGTGAGGAAAGTGTCAAAATTGCATCAATTGGCTTGTAAATTCCATCGACACCTCGTTTAATTAAATCAGTGTTGTTAAATGATGATTATGAGGTGAAGCAGCAGGGGGGAAGATGATTGAGATGATGATGAAATATTTTTTGTAAATAAAGAATTAAGATGAATGAAAAGTGAGGGGAAAATTTTATGGAAATTATTAGCGTGATTTTCTCGGAAGGGAATGGCTTTGAGGTCACTAGAGATTAGAGTTGGAAGCGCTATTATGGAAATTTGAGGCAATTTTTCACTAAATCCTCAACAAATCATATAAAGCTGTCGTTATGCTCTTAATTAACGGTTTAAGAAACTCCTTAGAGACGAGGCGGCAGCACATTTAGAGCAGGACTGGGAAACCATTTTTAAGCAACAGTTCACCTCGATCCTAATCTATGCTTGGGTTTCTGGTAAATTGCCGTTGCAAATTCGTCCCCAAATTGGCGTGACTCTGACTTGGTGCCTGATTTGACTTAAATTCGTCCCCAAATTGACGTGACTCTGACTTGGTGCCTGATTTGACTTAAATTCGTCCCCAAATTGGCGTGACTCTGACTTGGTGCCTGATTTGACTTAAATTCGTCCCCAAATTGACGTGACTCTGACTTGGTGTCTGATTTGACTTAAATTCGTCCCCAAATTGACGTGACTCTGACTTGGTACCTGATTTGGCTTATATTTGATACCATGACTGAGTCACGCAGGCCTGTTGACAGATTTTGGATTGATAAACCGACGTGTGCTATTCGAATAACGAGTTAGCCCTAACATACAAAGAACATCCCTAAATATACTAAAACAGCATGCTCATGAGCGTTGCTCTCTAATTTGCTCTACCCTTGACAGCTCGCTCTTTCCATGCAAAGCTACACCAGACTACTTCTAAAATTCCTCAATAACCGCGCTTTTCATGACTCATCTACTTTCTCATTACACACATTTCATTTGTAAACTATTCAAATGGGAAACGGAAAAAAGAAGAAGAAAATCAGATACAATTTTACTTAAAGAGGAAAAGCCACGTGTTAGCCAATTTATCTGTTCAGTCTCAGTTCTTCGTCTTCTATTCATTTCATGAAATTAAATTACACGATAGATAAAAATCGATGAAATAGTTTTGAGCTGATGTCATCATTTTTGTATCGGATGTTGTTAGGTGAATTGTACAATATACGTATCTATAATGCAGGGGTCAAAGTCGGATTGGATATTATGTATGCGGAATCAAGTCGAAGTGGCCATACAAAATCTGAGTGTATATTGAGCTATGATATGGAATTGCAGTAGTCCCGAAGAGAAAAAATCGTTTAACGGTTCAGAATCCGGCAATCCTGTGACTCTGACTTGATGCTGGAATTAGTTGATCGATTGTCTGATTCAGTCAAGTTGCAAGTTCTAGACAATTGTAGTCGTAAAGCACATGACGGCCAATCATCCGGCTCGAGGTCAACTTGATTCTTGTTTCTGACCAGATTTCATCGAATGTCTTAATGTCAGAGTCACGCTGACCTAGTACCTGATTTTCGACAATTCTTACTCAGTTTTCCTTCCAAAGTAGCACAAGAACCTTCACTTCTGCTATCAATATACTCAGTATTTCCACAATCTTTAATAACAAAAATTTAAAAGCTTGTTCAATAAATCGCAAAGAAAAGAAGGGCAAAAATTCCTTAATATTCCAGTCATGTCCTAAAATTTTCGGTCATTTCCTTCAATAACTTAAAACTTCTCACCCTTGTTTCCCAACTTTTTTAAAAATTATTTCATTCCAAGTCAACCTCGAATTTTGTATTCTTCCAAAAAAACAAAACTTTCAGACCATTTTTCTTCCTTCTGTTTCACGAAACTACAAAAAGAAATTACGAAAAACAAAAAAAAAATCTTTTTTGCCATTGGACATGATTTAGCGGTTTAAATTGCCGTTGTAAATCAAATCCCTTAACGAAAAAAAAAATACACCAAACGAAGTTCAAAGTTCCAAAAGATTTATTGAAAGGCCTTGTAATGCGAGTATACCACACAAAATAATAAAACGAATTTTTTTTTTTTGGTTCTTTGTGTGTTCAACAAAGTTGTCCCTTGAGGGAATTTTTAATCGAGTTATTGAGTGATATTTTGAGGGGATATTAGTATTATGACGTGCAGATGATGTTGTGAGGGGAATATCCTGAAAGATACGTCAATGAGGTGGAGGGTTGAGCTGGCAAGGGGTCGGTACATGCCTGACATGGATCCCTGGAATGGATCCTCAGATATGTACAGATTCTTGACTTTATATCGGGACGACAAAGGCATCAGAGACATCAGTTTGTAAAATTTGGTACTGTTCTACTGTGGAGTTGGCACAAATTCTGTTTTATACTCTAAATCAGTAGTGGACAACCTGTGTGCCGACAATTTCTTTTGGAAATGACATGAACCGTATGTCGTGTGCCCTTCACTGTTCTATATAATCCGACATGGTATTGGGCCAGTATTGGGGGGAGCAATTTGATGTTAGTTTGCATCGACTCCAAAACCTCCCACCTTTCCTCTTAATAAACCCCCTGACACCTAAATCTCCTTAATTTCATATGTAAAACAACCTAAAATTACACCCAAAAAAATCTCAAATACTCAAAATCCAAACAGTCTCAAAATATCCCCCTAAGGGACGCCAATTCGTGGAATCAAAAAAGAACCGAAATAAAAAGAAACAAAAACAAGAAGAAAGTGGCAATAAATCTTACAAGTTAATCGACAAGTCATGGATATGGAACATGAATTAGCTACTGACTACAAATAAAATATAAAGAAAAAGAAGGAATGTAATATATATAAAGATGTAAGTTGAGAACTTAAAAGCAATGCGAAAAGAATATTTTTATGGTGTAAAAAAAATCGGTTTTAATTTGGAAGAGATTTATTAAATGTTTATTCATTTCCACTCATGGGATTTTGGAGGTAAATTTGAAGTAAATTGTGAGAAAATGCCTGAAATAAAGTTAATAAAAATATGTAATTCAATGGGGCTAAAATTAAATTTAAAGGGAATGATTATGAGGACTTATCATACACATGGAGCGAAGCTATTGATAGAGACAAGACTCTTGACAGGCAAATAGACCGCTTTAGGTACCGTAGTGATATTTCTGTACCATAATAGCATGCTATTTGCATGTTATGGTATTGCATTTTATTCCGTATTGGAAATTCACAAATGTTAGAGTCAAGTTCAAGCAATATGGAGGAGGCCAATGATTAAATTCAATGATTACAGTTAACTTTCACGGTCAGCGAATATAACTCAGTAAGTAAGATGACGAGGACTTAAGTAACGATCCTTGTCTGCAGTGACATAGCCTCAAATATTTGATGTAGTTTTAAATTGGATTTGTTATAAAATGTGAAATTTAGGAGAGTGATTTTGGGACTTTTGTCTCAAAAACCCTAGCAAATTCAATAGTTTTATTAAATAGAGTGAGAGGGATTAGGGCTTAAACGTTCCTCCACTCTACACCCTTTCAATACCCCTGCTTGTCTCCATTGATATTGCTTAATTCATATAAAAACTGTATCTACACTATTGATGTCTTTTCTAGTTGATGTTTGACAGACATCACTCTACAATATTATGTAAATTCACATGTTATATCCAACTGTAGACAATGACCACTACATGATTAAAATGCACTATGTGAGCATCTTAAACAGGAGCATTGCCAGAAATTTGGATGTAAATATGTGTTTTAATCCTCAAACCCCTTTCCTTCCCTCTATCCCTCAATGCGCCCCTAATTTTAAGAGATCAATAAGCATGCATGGACCAGTAATTACCCCAAAAGCTTTAAACTTCCATCAATAAATTGTAAATTAATTCTTAAATCCACATCTGCTTCTTTCGAAATCCCTTCGAACTACTGAAAACTACAAAAACTACAATAACTCATAAATCCACAAAAGAAAAAACCACATACTGGCCGGGTGCTTTCAGCCTTGTGTCTTTCCTTTAAAAAAATATATATTTACATTTTAATTGAAACATCATGTTAATACCCCAATTAACTTTTTAAATTGCCATTTGTAATGAAATTAATTTGTTGTGTGTTTTGTAGCATGCAATTAATTATATGAGCAGTGAGCACCACAAGCTTTTTTATTCCTCCTTGTTGGCTTTTCATTTTTTTCTTCTTCTCTTTGTTTACTCCATACAGTCATTCATTTGTTGTATTATAGCATTACGATGATGATGGTGATGGTTGGGGCAGTTTAATGGCTTTCTGCTGTTGATGTTGTTGGCTTTTTTGAATATTTCTTTTTTTGGGTATCGAGCTTGAAGAAGTTCAAAATTGGAGATGTTTAGAAGGAGCTGTCTACTTACTTACTTACTTCGCTGGCCGTACAGATCAACTGTGATCCATGGCATCCCTCAGATGTCGCCTAAAGCTGGTTCTATCGCCGGCTTCCGACTGCCAATTGCCAATACCAAATGAAGCTATCTAGTATTGTTAAAATGAGGGTACTCGAGGAGCACAAGGCGGTTATTCGTATCAAAATCCGGTTTCAGACTAGCTTAACTCTTGCATGTTGCCGGCTTTAGTTTGAATTCAAGAACAAGTCAGAGTAAAATTTGCCTGGGTTCGACTCATCTAGTAGTGATATTCGGGAAAGAGATATAGCTAGCAATTTTGAGGAAGAGGGTTGCCATTTTTTGTATGGATCTTAAAAATTTAGTCGATTTTTTTAAGAAAATTCCGCAGTAAATTGATTAGATTCCCCTGGGAGTGGAGGGGGACTATGACTAACAAACAGGGTTTGACCAACAACCCCTACCTCTTAAAGTTAAAGGCTAAGCTTGAGAAAATCAAGATCAAATCTGGCAAAAATCAAGAAAAATTTACAGAGTTGTCAGATAGGTGCCTGTGTATAGATGTTCAGCTGTATCGTGATAGTTTTTGACTTTGTCTAGGCAAGGGATTGTCTTAAGCTAGTCTATGATAGCAAATCGATAGGCGACAACTCTGGCAATTTATACACAAAATTTAAGAGAATTTACATCAATTTTGCCTTAAATTATTAAAATTTCAAAAACAAAAAATCATTTTACATAAAATATATCATTCTATCTCTCACATCTGCGTCACATTCATTCTTCAAACATTTTGTGTTTTTGACGCACCATTTTTTTTTTGTCGAGCGTGCGATACATTTCTCGTCAAAAATTATAGTAACGTGACTTTGACCAAGTGAAAATGATAAGATAAATTTTTTTAATGAGTTTTTTTTTTCGACTCATTTTCTTTTTGCGCACATTTGTTGTCGAATTTTACGCGACTATCTGATTGAGTGTGAGCTAGTTGGATACATAAGGAATGTCATAAAATGTACAAACAAAAGGCTCTAATGTTACTCATCACATTTTATTTGCTGTTTTGTTAACAATTAAAATGAAATTATTACAAACTAGAAAACCAGATACAGATGCTGTGAAACTTAATCTGTGTTAAATTGCTGCTGTGTTTTTTGGCGTGTGGGCTTGATTGATTTAATTAAAAAACACTTTGTTATATTTTATGGACATCATAAAAGTTTGATTAATTTTGATTTTATTTGTTAGAACATGTAGGAAGTAATTTGTGAGAATTTTGATTGAATTTTTGTGAATATTAAGAGTTTTGGTATGGATTTTTGTAATTTTTTGAGACATCTGAGAAGAATTTGGATTAATAAAAGTCAAAATATGCAGAATTATTAGTACGAATTAGCTAAGGTATATAGACTATAAGCAAGATCCGTGGTGAAGAACCTTTCGTTATTCGAAGCACACCTTTCTAAGCATTCCTAAGAAGACCGCACACAGCATATGACTCATGGCATTCCCAACATTTTTTGGCTACACACAAGACTAAACCAAGTATTCAGGTATCATAGTAAAGTCATGTCATAATCGTTGTTCGAATCCTTGTTATATCGACAACTCTCTATATTGATTGAAAGATCAGCTTAAGATGAGAATCGAGCCTACTTACTCATAAAGAGCGTGATACAGATTTCCGGTCTGTTGTTTCACCATTCAGCCACAGAGGCCTTATTCCTAGCATTGTTAAAATCGCCTATATATAGTTTGATACCCCAGATTTCACCCTAATTGGATAAAAATTCGTTAGAATTAGTAATGGTCAAATTGATGTCTGATTAATGTCTACTCAAGTGTGATCCATGCTTTCCCTCAGTCGGCACCTGAAGCTGGTTCTATCTCTGGCTACCGCTTGCCAATTACCCGATTCTAAGTGTGAGATTATCTCTATCGACAGCTTCTTTTCATGAGTTCTTTGTCCTACCGCGCGATCACTTACTATCTAAAAAGTCGGATTTAAATACCTTTAATAATGGAACCTCCAAAGTCCATCCAATAACAAGCCCTGCCCATCTATATCATGCTTCCAATAACAAGTGCAATATTGCCTCTATCGACTGTTTCTATCCAAGAGTTCTTTGGTCTTCTACGAACTATTTTACAAAATGTTGACCAGATATTGATGTCTTCATCCACACGGACACACCCTACCCAGACATCACAGTATTTAAGATAAGATACCTCATCACCTACATGCAAACACTTTCATCAGTATACCTACTCAGTTCAACAACTCAATTTCTAGTCTCCAAGTCGATAGTCATTGCACCAAAAATAAAATAAATTTTCTTATTCTTAAACTTCCATCAATTCATCAAATATAAAACTTTTCCTCCTCACATTACACTCTTCTTCAATTAATTACCGCACAAACTTCACCAAAACATTCTATTAATACTAATTAATCGTAATCAATTAGCACAGAACATTCATCATTCAGCTCATGTTTATTAACAGAATTTTTACTTTCTTTTTGCACATTATTTCGTAATGTTTTGAATATTTGTGTCGTATCTTACATTAAAGAATATAATTTATCTAATTATGTGAGAAATTAAATTGAAAAGTTGAAACTTTTAAGACGAAAAAATAGAATTTTTTGTGTGTTTATTTTGATTAGTGAGTTAATTATTCATATGGTGTATAAACCTGTCTAGTGATGAAAATCGCTACTTAAATTTTGAAATTTTTAAAAAGAAAACAAAAGATTTAAAAATGTGTTTTTTTAATTTTTGAAAAATGGAAACATTTGGTTTTGAACAAGATTAATAAAATTTGTAATTTAATTTTTTTGAGATTTATTTAGATTATTTTTAAATTCAAAACAAATTTTTATATTTTTTAAAAAATATTTAAAAAAACATTTAAAACATTTAAAAATGAAAATTTTAAAATATTTTTAAAATTTATTTTTTTCAAATATTATAAAATAATTTTAAAAATATCTTTTAAAATTTTCTTTAAAAACTTTTAAAATGTTAAAAAAAATTTTTTTAAATTTTAAAAAAAAAATTTTTAAAAAATTTTTAATTTTTTAAAAAATTTTGATATAAAAATTTAAAAAATTAAAAAATAATTTTTTTTTAAAAGTTAAAATTTAAAAAAAAATTTTTAAAAAAATTTTTAATAAATTTAAAAGAAATTTTTAAAAAATTTTTTAATAAAAAATTAAATTTTTTTTTGGAAAAAAAATCAGAAATAATTTTTAAATTTCGCCATCAAAAATTCTTCAACTCGACTTGCATCCTTGAATTTCAATCAAATTAAATTTCATTTTCAATATTAAATTACAATTCCACCTACATTCAAAAAATAAAAAAAATTTCGCCACTGTCTCCAGAGATATCTCATTTGTTTCAGTTATTTATCGTGTTTTTCAACTTTAGATTTCCCTCAAAAAAAAAATTAAAATTTTTTTTATTTTTCAAATACACACAAGCTATTATAAATGATTTATGACCGTTTTATTTTACAACTTTAAAGTGTAGGAGTTGATATTGGAACGAAGAAAAAAAAGTAGATCAAGATTAATCTTGTTGTTTAGTCGATGAAAATCTTAGGATTGATAGAAATTTATGGATTTTTATGGCTTTTGAGTTAAGTTGTGGAATATGAATTTTATAATAATTACATGTGGATTTTGGTTTGTTATCTAGGTACAGAGTCCTTGGTTATTAGGATTATTGTAAGTCCTAATAGTCTAGTGTGGCCGAAAAAAAAATGTTTAAAAAATGTTTAAAAAATTTAAAAAAATTTGAGAAATTTAAATAAATTTTAAAAAAAAATGTTAAAGAAGGTTTTGTAGTCCGGACTCCAAAGTCCTGCCAACTCTGCTCTAGACTTCAATTGTCATTCCGAATAACACAAATCTGTTAATCGATCAAAAATTTGACACGTGGCATGGTACCGGATTTAAATCGAAAAAAGCACCAAATCAAAGTCACGTAGACATGGAGTCAGATTTTTGATCGATTAAACGATTTGTGCTTTTCAGGTGATCAATAATACACAAGCTTTATTTGCTTTCATAAGGCAAAGTGGCTCAGTGGTCAGTGGTTTAGGACGCTGATGTTTCTGCATCTAAATATTGCAACACCAAGGCGATGAACCATAAGTTTGAAACTCAAATCCAAATTTTAGTTGAAAAAAGGATCGTAGTCTATTTCCCGAGCTGTATAATAAGGGAAAATCACAATTTTGTCCGCCAAAATTGGTCAAAATCACTCCTCACATTGCCATCAGGTCATGCATTCGTCTTTTTGTTAATACAGCAATTGTGTCCTTGCAAACTAGTTATTCTGTTCAAGTATTAGATTCTCATGACACGTTAGGAAATTTTTCAATATTTTTCCAGAAATTCTAACTTTTAGTGATTATGATAGTTCCTTATGTCTAGTATATGAAACCGCAAAGAAAAAATTTTTTCAACCCATGGCTGACGAGATATAGGGTTTTGAAAATTGGAAAAGTGTATCGACCACTTTTACTAAAAATGCTCTAACTTTTTAAGATTTATATCAATTTCATTCAAATAACTTTTATTTAGTAGATATAATTAGGAACTATATTTGTAGCTACAATTTTAAAAATTTTAAGTTCCTTGGGCCTCTAAAACTTAGATTTATTGGAAATATGAGAATTCTTCATACATATTTTCACTTTTCACAGCCGAATAGTGCCGATTTTATTAAAATTTTGTGTGTTAGGTACTACCAATATCTACCAAAAACTATAAAAATTATTTTTTTCGACTCCGGTTCATGTAGACAAAAATGGACTTTTTCCTCAAAAAATAGCGTTTTTTCGACATTTTTGAGTGTAGCTCTAAAATAAGGGTGCATGGTACAGTATATTATTGCAGTTTTGAATAGTTCGTATATTATGCTACAAGATTATGGAAAAATATGTGCAACTTTATCTGCGCGTTTTCGAGAAAAATGACAAAGTTTAACGGATTTTGCAACATTTTCATTAAAAAATTATTTTAAAATCGCCTAATGATATTTTATGAAGTATTACATATGTTTATTTAACATATAATGATAGAACTAGATTAAATAATAATGAATCAATAAAAAATTTGAAGTTTTTTTCTAACCTATGCTGGTTGCTTAGCTCAGAAATCTACTATGTACTTAAACCTCTACTGTTCAGCACTGCTGCAATATTTTTTATTTCTGTCTTTAATTATGTTTAGCTAAGGTCATGAGCTTTCCATCGATATATAATACTTATATGTTTAGTCTTATATTAGTGGCTAAATAGTCAAAAGTTTAAAATTTCAATTTTTCGACCTCATTTTTTAAGTCTAATTTTCATTAATTGATGTTTTATAAGGTTTTATAAGATAATATGTAAATTTTTCGACTGATTATGACATAAAATGACTGAAAGAGGATATAAAAAAATTTTCAGCTCATCGAATGGCCGTAGGTCCAAAGTTCACAGTTACACTATGGGATGAGCACAAAACATTTTTACCAATACTTTTGATCATTCTAAGTCATAATCAGTCGAAAAATTTACATATTATCTTATAAAACCTTATAAAACATCAATTAATGAAAATTTGACTTAAAAAATGAGGTCGAAAAATTGAAATTTTAAACTTTTGACTATTTAGCCACTAATATAAGACTAAACATATAAGTATTAACATATCGATGGAAATTCATCCTTAGCTAAAATAATTAAAGACAGAAATAAAAAATATTGCAGCAGTGCTGAACAGTAGAGGTTTAAGTACATAGTAGATTTCTGAGCTAAGCAACCAGCATAGGTTAGAAAAAAACTTCAAATTTTTTATTGATTCATTATTATTTAATCTAGTTCTATCATTATATGTTAAATAAACATATGTAATACTTCATAAAATATCATTAGGCGATTTTAAAATAATTTTTTAATGAAAATGTTGCAAGAAAATAGATACTTTGTCATTTTTCTCGAAAACGCGCAGATAAAGTTGCACATATTTTTCCATAATCTTGTAGCATAACATACGAACTATTCAAAACTGCAATAATATACCGTACCATGCACCCTTATTTTAGAGCTATACTCGAAAATGTCGAAAAAAGATTTTTTGAGGAAAAAGTCCATTTTTGTCTACATAAACCGGAGTCGAAAAAAATAATTTTTATAATATTTGGTAGATATTGTTAATACCTAACACAAAAAATCATTTTTAATAAAATCGGCACTATTCGACCTGAGAAAAGTGAATGTAAGTATGAACAATTCTCATATTTCCAATAAATCTAAGTTTTAGAGGCACCAAGGAACTTAAAATTTTTAAAATTGTAGCTACAAATATAGTTCCTAATTATATCTACTAAATAAAAGTTATTTGAATGAAATTGATATAAATCTTAAAAAGTTAGAGCATTTTTAGTAAAAGTGGTCGATACACTTTTCCAATTTTCAAAACCCTATATCTCGTCAGCCATGGGTTGAAAAAATTTTTTCTTTGCGGTTTCATATACTAGACATAAGGAACTATCATAATCACTAAAAGTTAGAATTTCTGGAAAAATATTGAAAAATTTCCTAACGTGCATGAGTTTGATTTGTCTTATTTAGAATTAACAAATTTACATCCCATGTATGATGCAAAACTTTTATTATCCATTGGTACTCTGACACACCAACTTATGACATTATTGATTTGATGACAAAAATTTTCAATTCAAATCTTAATGATTTCAAATTTTGAAAATAAAAAATATAAAATTGCTTAGCTATTCAGCCTCATCTCTTTATTGCTCATCCCATACTTTTAGAGAATTCTTATCCTGGCACTACTGCATACCAACTTAATTCATAATAATTGAAATTTCAACAGATTAAGTCTCAGAATATTAAATCAAATTCTCCTCAAAATTCAAAATATTATCGAAATTTTTCCAATACCAAAGCCAGACATCATCAATGCTTAAATCTCAATAATCATCAATAAAATGAATATTTAATCTTTTTCCTTTCATTCCAATTCTAATTCAGACTCTGAAGAATTTCATCTTTAATCCCAAATAATTCTCACTAATTTCATTCCTCAAGTGTACACTTGTCTTAAGAATTTTATGACGCCACTTCACTTTATCATCGCTGCTCTAATTTTTCATCGAAATTGTAAAATCAAGACAGTAAATAAAAAAAATTTTTTTTAAGACTTTCATGCGGATTTTTTGGTAATCATCGATAAGATATACGTGATTGATTACTGTCTATACGATTAGATTAGCTTCGTACTTAAAAAAAAGTTGTAAACAAACGTGAGCGATGAAATTTTATCGGATTAGAAATTGACGTGCGATAACAGACGTTGTGATAAGTTTGTGTAGGAAGACACAAATATCACTTTTCAGGTTCTGATTAATTCACAAATTAATGAAAATTTAAACCTTGTGCGAATTGATATCAGACATTAGACCCGTCATCGCATAATTTATGACGTATCTAAAATTCCAAATATTTCACATAAAAAACTAGACATCCTCATCGCACACAATGTTGAGTGTGAGAATAAAAAGAACAAAAAAAATTTGTCATAAAAATATCACAAAAAAAAAAAAATTCCTTGTGAGCTAAATTTAAACTTCAAAAAAAAGACAGAATTTCTCTTCTTTCTGTCTACTTTTCTTTCATACTTGCTGATCTTTTTTCATCATTTAGTTCTTCTGTGAAATAAGAGAAGGAGGGAAAAAATTGATTCACATCTGTCAAATGATCTATTTCTGAATTTCTCAGCGGATTTTCTCGGAATGACATTTCTTGAGATGTAATCGTATTGTCGTGTGTGAGTCATGCTTATGAAGATATTCTTTTATGTTTTTAATGATGTTTAAATTTGTGGATCTTGTGATCTCTTGCTGTGTATAATGTTACTCAGAATCTTATTTTGCTGTTATTGCACTACATAGTGTGTTGTGGAGCACAGTTTAAGAAGCACTAGTTTGAATTAAAATCCAAAACTTCTGCATGACTCTAGCTTAGGGTGGCCAGAGGATTTTCGCAAAATATAGGGACACTTTTGGAAAAAATCGGGACACTTCTAAGTTTGGCACTAATGGGGTGCTTTTGAACTATTTTGAGTCTTAAAATTTAAAGAACTAGTCAAAATTTCTAAAAATTTCAATAATTGAATGAAGTTTTAGACTTTTTGAAAAATCGGGACATTTTAAATTTTTGTCGGGACACAGCAGTGAAGTAGAAAAGTACAGCAGTGTCCCGGCAAAATATAGCAGATGATCGCCCTACTCTAGCGTGAGGACAAATTTTGTCTGATTCAACTCAAAGCTAGACTTATCCATTATGGATTTCGGACAGAATTTTACCAGTCACTTTTAGAAAATAGCGAGCAACATTTTCCAAGCCAGGACAAACCTTAATGCTAGAAAAAATTGCAACTTAATTACTTACTTACATCCTATGTGGAGCTTAGGTTACAACAAAATGCTTTCCATCTGACTCTGTTGCTGGCTCTGTCACCTAGTTTGTACAAATTCTCTGTCCGCGCGTTGAGCTGACATTCTTTCATTACTGTTCTGCGCCAAGTAGCTTTTTGAGCTCCTGGTCGCAAAGAAAAATTGCAAATCTGTTTAACATTAGATTGATTAAGAATGAAGTTCTTTTCTAGTTCCAAAATCTCAAAATATCGTTGCACAACTGAAATATTTCACAGCACAAAGGATGCATATCACTGTAGTAAAGGCACAGTTGTAAATATGCATGGCATTGACAGTTTGGAGTATGATGTAAGCATAGTGCTTGTCCCATGCTGGCATTTTGTCTGATTCTGAGCTCGAAGTTAACTCGAGAGTTGTTTCTTGCCGAACATATGCCTGATTATTGTTTCGTTAACATTCGGGATGAACAGTAATGTACAGAAAAGTTGACTTTAACCGACTCGACTCCATACAAAATTTCAGTCGACTTTGAGTTCTGTGTATCATTAATTCCATGCAAATAGGAGGACATTCACTTCTTACATGAGTCTCCTAGGTGCGCGGAAAGGATGAGGTGTTGTTTTGCCGCCATAATGGCAACATTTTGATGTGCGCGAGTCATTTAATGCTAAAAAAATACAATAATTTAAAAAAAAAAATACGCTCTAAACTCTAAAATTCCAACTTAAAAATCTAAAAAAAATTAAATTTATTTAAAAATTTAAAATAAAATAAATTTCCATCTCATTTAATTTCGCTATATGTCTCGAGCAGTTCAAAACAAATTTTTTGTCTCAACTTTTTTTTATCTTACAACTGTTACTATACGTATTGATGCTCATGATGATGACGATGATGAGGCAAAACAAGACAAATAAAATATAAAGGGGAAATAAATTTTGTCTTCATCCAAAATCGGATAGGAAGTGGGGGTTAAATTTCATTTATTTGTGAATGTATATTATAAAATTGAGGGGTGATACAGGAATGGAATGAGGGGTGTAATGCCAATTTGTATGTGAAGCCGAAAATTGAGGGGTATCAGGGGGAATGGGGGTGTAATGTGATGCCACGTTAAGCTATGTGAAGCTGAAAATTCTGAAGATGGGCGCCACGGGCGCTCCCGATACTCTAGTATCCTGATATATATATATAAAGATTATATTTAACAAAAATCAAGTAGTGAAAAGCGATGTAGTTTGTGCGGTCGTACGCATGTGATAATTTATTTACGTTCTGTGTATTATGACAAGATTCAAATGCCTGTCGACAATCTCAATAGCTTGGGTGACAACAACACCACTGCTAATAATTATAATAGAAAGAGAGATTTTCTTCTTAATTCGTTTCTTTTGTTTTGAGTTAAATTAAAATGAACGAGATAGACACAAAAAATAAACTTGAATTATTAGAAAATTTAAGACTGTCTTCTTTATTGTCTTCTATCATCAAAATAAATAAATAAAAAGAAGACAATAATGAGAGATGAAATTGTTTTTTTATAAGATTTATTATTCATGCAATTTATGCACTGACAATGAGATGTGATGAGAATAAGTTGAGAGGAAACGATGCATTAGTTTAGGAAGAAAATAAAAACTATTAAGTGAGGTAATAGCTTTGTTAATTAGGTGAAATGAGGCGCATTTAGAGTGGGTTGGTTTGGTCGAATGATGACACAAGATTGATTTGTCATGGCTAATTTAGACTGAAAATTGGAAGTTTAACCTCAAAAATTGACTATTTTGATATTTAGGGTTTTGTGCATAACTCAAAATTTATTCGGAATTTTGTATGGAACAGTTGACTCCATTGGATTTGGTACATTTTGATCCCGAAATGGAAAACCCCACTTACCTCCAATATATGTTACCTGCATCGAGCTATAAAACTTGATTGCTGTTATCCATTTGATGTCCTAAGTGCAACAGCTACTGACAGCTTCTTTCGTGATTCTCTTTTGGTTTCTTAGCTTGTAATTATTATGACACCTTGTCGCCTCATATTATCTAATTTATAGATGACAGAATAATATGAGAGCGACCAAACAACTCTAGGAAGAAAACTTTTGATTGAGACAGTCTAGCATTTGACGTTAGTAATTGACAAAAGGCAGCCATTGGTAGAACCAGGTTAAGAAGCCAACTAAGGGAGACTAGGAATAGAAGACATAACTTGGGGTTTTTCCTAAGCCAATAGGAATTAAAGTCTGTTTTGACTCCTGCTTACATTGAAGCATAGATTGGCAAATTTCATCGAGTATGCGACTGATATTGTATAGAGTTTGTTAAGACTAGGTTAGTCTATAGTCGCACTCATCACTTCTAATGTCATATCTTATGCGGATCGACGTTCGATTTTTAGGGGGGAGGGGGGTCTAGTTTTATTACAGCCTAAACAAAAAAATGCATGGACATTTTGTAACGAGGAGGAAAGGGGTTCTAGAAATTCATTTTTTGCCTAACGTAATAAGTGAACGGTCCCATACCTTGATTAAGCACCTTGTGGAGTTAAAACTCGGTTTACTGACTATGACATTCTCTTTCTACGGTCAAGGGACCCCTTTTGTAGGTGTCTTAATGATCTTTGATCACCATTAAAGCATGCTCTTTGTCTGTTAGGGTGTTATGAATTAAAGACTAGCTTAAATCATTTTTTTTCCCAATTTTGACCCAAAATGCCATTAAATTCATCCCATTTCCAAATGAAGATCATCCAATTCACTTAAATTTTGTGTTGACATAAAAAACAGACATTTTTCATTTATGCTTTAAAGTTTATCCAAACTAAATAGTTTTCATCCTTTTTCATCATCATCATAAAATAAAAAGAAGTTTGTGATAAAAATCTCCTTAATAATAAACGAGATAAGATCTTTTTAGATGCGGAATTAAGATACAATCATGTATGAGTAGACTATAAGAGCTATAAAAAACAAGATATTTATTCACAATTTTATGATTATCATAAAACATCGTAAAAAAAAATTGTGAAAATCCAAAAAAAATAAGAGTTTGTAGATATGTGACATGAGCACATGAGAGAAGGATAGACACAAGACATAAAATAACATACTTTTTGATTAAGTGTCGTACTGACAATAACAAAATAGTCTTTTTTGTTGTAGTAAAATTTTCATAGGCTCTTGAGTCTTCTTTTTTCTATCACATGAAATGTTCGTCTGTTTTTGACTGCTCTGCTGTGGTTTACATGAATGAACCCATAATTGAATTAAAATTTGATGACCGCAAATACAAATCAAATGGGTTAAGAAGAGGGATGTCGTAAAAAATTGTATAATATGAGAGATCTTGAGATTATCTATTTTGAATTGAGATCAATCTTCATCAACATTTTGGGGTCCTTGTGGGGAATTTTAGGAGAATTTCAATTTTTTCATTTTTTTTTTCAACGTTCAAATATTATTTGAATTTTTAAAATTATTTAAACTTATTTATTTGTTTCATTTTTTCACTTTGTAAATTTTAATTGAATTTTGTTATTTTAAAAATTAATTTCAAACTTTCCAAAATTGAATTTAAAAATTATTAAAATATTTGGAATATTGTAACTTAAACTTGAATTTGATTTCAAAACTCTTAAAATTGTATTTAAAAATTTTTGCAATACACTTAAGTATCAAAATTTGATCAAAATTTTAATTCAAATAAATTTTGAAAATTATTTTGTCCAAAAAATTTAAGTATAATTTTAAAAATTTAAAAAATTGTTATTCAATTTAATTAATTTTCAATTTTTTAAAAACAAATGGAAAAATTTTTAAATTTATGAAAAAATAAATTTCATAAAAGTTTGAATAAAATTTTTAAAATTTTCAAAAATTTGAAATTTGAATTTGTTTTGAATAATTTTAAAATTGACAAACTTTAAAAAATTTCAAAATTGATAAAAATTTTAAATCTATAAAAAAATTTTAAAAAAATTTGATTGAAATTTTAAATCTTTAAAAAAATTTGAATAAAATTTATACAAAATTTAAAAAATTTAAAAGATAGAAATTCTCTAAAAGTTTAAAAAACAAATTAGTAAGTTTAAATAATTTTAAAAATTTCAAATTAATTTTGAAACTTTAAAAAAAAATTAAATTATTCAATCTTTTTTCAAAACTTTTTTTTCAGATTTTTAAATTTCCTATAAAATAAATTTTAAAAATGGTCTATTCTGACAAACTTATCACAAAATTTGCCCTAAATTTTCATCAACTCGCAATAAAAACAACATAAAAGTCTTCAGAATGAAAATGAAAAAAATGTCCAAATGAAAATTTGTTTGGGTTAAATTAATTTAAACAAAGTGAAATAAATTTTTGAAATAGTTTTCAAATGACAAACTTAAGACAAAAGTTTATGAATCTCAAACCCAAAATTTTAGATATCTAACCTGTCAGCTTGTTGATGACAATTTTATGTCTATTAGAAAAATTTATTGAAATTGAAAACAAATTTAAGTAAAAGCAACAGATTTTCTTTTTTAAATTTTATGACCCACCTCTCATAAAAATGATGATAAATAAATCCAACCGAGCATTAAAACTAGAAAATAAAACCAGAAAATGATTTCCATTGAACTGTTTTTATGTAATCAAATACTTCAATACACTTCCTAGATTCACATTCGTTCACGTTAGTAAAAAGAGAAAACCATTTGTTTGCAATTTAAATATCATAAAGAAAAGAAAAAAAAATCCCACAAAATTGAAACAAGAAAAAGAAGAAAAGAGGTTCATTATATTTATACATTCGGATAAGCATTTAAATCCAATTTTAAGAGATCTTTAAATTCCTTTTTTTTTTATTCATTTAAACAAAAAGAAACCAAACAAAAATGCTCATAAATTTATTTATTATCTTCCTAGTCTGGTGGGTGCACTTCTTGACTTATTTTGAAATTTTCTTTATTTAACAATAAAATTTTCTAAAATTAAAAAATAAAAAATTGAAAAATTGAAAAAATTGAAAAAATTGAAAAAATTGAAAAAATTGAAAAAATTGAAAAAATTGAAAAAATTGAAAAAATTGAAAAAAATTGAAAAAATTGAAAAAATTGAAAAAATTAAAAAAATTGAAAAAATTGAAAAAATTGAAAAAATTGAAAAAATTGAAAAAATTGAAAAAATTGAAAAAATTGAAAAAATTGAAAAAATTGAAAAAATTGAAAAAATTGAAAAAATTGAAAAAATTGAAAAAAAAAAAAAAATTGAAAAAATTGAAAAAATTGAAAAAATTGAAAAAATTGAAAAAATTGAAAAAATTGAAAAAATTGAAAAAATTGAAAAAATTGAAAAAATTTAAAAAATTGAAAAAAAAATTGAAAAAATTGAAAAAATTGAAAAAATTGAAAAAATTGAAAAAATTGAAAAAATTGAAAAAATTGAAAAAATTGAAAAAATTGAAAAAATTGAAAAAATTGAAAAAATTGAAAAAATTGAAAAAATTGAAAAAATTGAAAAAATTGAAAAAATTGAAAAAATTGAAAAAATTGAAAAAATTGAAAAAATTGAAAAAATTGAAAAAATTGAAAAAATTGAAAAAATTGAAAAAATTGAAAAAATTGAAAAAATTGAAAAAATTGAAAAAATTGAAAAAATTAAAAAAAATTGAAAAATTGAAAAATTTGAAAAAATTCAAAAAATTGAAAAAATAGAAAAAATTGAAAAAATTGAAAAAATTGAAAAAATTGAAAAATTTTGAAAAAATTGAAAAAATTGAAAAAATTGAAAAAATTGAAAAAATTGAAAAAATTGAAAAAATTGAAAAAATTGAAAAATTGAAAAAATTGAAAAAATTGAAAAAATTGAAAAAATTGAAAAAATTGAAAAAATTGAAAAAATTGAAAAAATTGAAAAAATTGAAAAAATTGAAAAACTTTTCCATTTTCTAACATTTGATGTCATATAAAGTATAGAAAATTGATAAGACATGAACAAGACTGTGAAATTGCTTTTGTCATCGCTTTTCCTTCCTGCTCTCTTCTCTTCATTCACGACTTCTTTTCTTCTTATATCAGTTAATGTATCAGTACGACGAAATTTAATATCATTTATTTTCCACCTCTTCCACGTCTTGTTTTTCTCTAATCAATGAAATTTTCTGATGTGCTAGAAAAAAAAGAAGTATCTTCAATTTCTTAACAAGTGCGTGTATTGTGTGCGTTATTATGTTACTGTGCTGATAAATGTTGTGATATGTGATAATGTCGTTTATAGGAAATGAAGAAAAAAAGCATGAGTTCAATAGCATTAAGGGAATTTTTTTGGTGCTGTGGATATTAAAGTGTTTTTTATGGCACAATGTATGGGATTGGAGTTTATTAGCTATTAATTTGGTGAAAATAATGGGAATTTAATCAGAAAATATTGACTTATCGGAAATAAGGGTTTTTATGATGGAGGATGTCGATCGATATTTGTGACAAACTGGAAGTTCACTTTTTTAAAACAAAAAGCCGCGAATCTTGTATGCTTGATTTGAAGATTCTTTAGCATTAACTAGATTAACAAGGATTAATTCCAAATTAACAAGTATTTTCTAATTTTTCTCTCTATTCATGCTCTCTTTTAGGATACATGTCTACTTCAGATAATCCCATAAAGCATACTGCTTAGAAATTACCGAATATCCGGCCTCAGAACATCCTGAACTTGGACTATGCCTTGATTACATCGATTATTTTTGAGGCCAAAGTGTTTTACATTCTTCAAAATATGACGTCATCAAAAAAGTGGTTCAGTTGCTACTTAATCTTGCATGTAAAGGCTTTAAGAAGTTGATCATTATCTAAGGTTCATGAATTGTCTAAAGGTTCCTTTCCAAACGTGGGAGGTGGAAAAAGTTTTTAATTAGTTGGCCTTACTTACTTACTTCTTACTTCCTTGGCGAAGCCGCACGGAGGCCAATTGCCGCATTTAGAATTCGTCGAAAGCTGGATCTGTCTTTAAATAACTTCGGCCAGTTTCTAAGTTGTTGGTGCAAGTTGGACTTACGTCGAGTAATAAATTGCAGTTTTATGTTCCACATATGCTAAGTTCTTAACTAGACAAAAGGTCAACAAATTTCAGGCTTTTTCACTTGGACTTCTTAGTCTTTGTTGTCCAACCTGTTTTCTGTTGCACAATAAAGTATCGTATAGGATTCTAGTGAAGAGAAGCTAATGATCGAGACAGTATTGCACTTATAATCAAGAATTGGCAATTTATAGCCAAGGATAGACAAAGGTTAGCTATAGACAGCATCTATGGAATGTCATGGATCACAATTGATCTGTACGGCTTTTAGGGAGTACGGTAGCTCTTTGAGGGTAACTCTTTAAAATTTTTAGAACAGACTTACTTTAATATAAGGTTCTAAGAGTCAACTTTTAAAGCAATTTTCCTAAAAAATGTAAATCTATTCCAACACACCTCAATATCTAATCTCCTATTCATATTCGATAAAATATTCAAGACAAAAACGTCTCATTTCAATCACTTTAAAACATGTTTCTTAATCCATATAACCACACAAAGCTTTCCTTTCATCCATCCATACAAGTAAAATACCTGAAACTTAATATCGATTTACAACCTCCCCAACCCACTTCCATCATTCTAAGCACAATTTCAATCCCATCATATTTTTCCTTTCATCAAAATTATTATTCATCGCATTATCTTCACGTCAGCAGATATTAATATACAATAATAAGTTTCCATCCCTATTCACCTGTCTCCCTCTTTTAATACCCATCACTTCAATCTCATTCTCAACAAGAGACGTAATAGCAGCAGCAAAAAAAAAATAGAAATCATGTTTAATATATTACAATCTGCAATAATAGCAATAATAACAGTATAATGTACACACATTCGTAGAACAAACATTTAAGAAAAGAATAAGAAGAAGACGAACCAGATAGGTTGATAGATAAATGTATGTATGTCAAAGAATTAATGGCAAACGTGTGTAATCTACTGCAAAAAATCATATGACATCGTGATGGAATTTTTATTATATATGTCAAAACGTATTGACATTGATAAGAAGGAGATTGTCGCATGTGGATGTGAGTTGAAGGAACAAAGAAGACAACTTGAATGGTTTGATTGGATTGTTATGAGGCTTATTAAATATTAGAAGCATGTTTAGGATACTCATAAGGTAGTTTCATTGGAATTAGGTGTTGTAAATGTCGAGGAACATACTGAAAGGCACATGGCGTGGATAAGTCAGAAAATGATATCCCTAGACTGGCGAGGCTCTAATTTTGAGCCGAATATAAACAGATCCGGAAACACGATAGAATGACGATGTTTAACGATACAAATTTCCGATTTTTTCACGATTTATGGACATTCTGGGGATGAAATCTCAAAAAAGAATTTTCAAGTATACGTAACGTAATTGCATTTAAGCGACAATTATGACTGCCGACTCGTGAAATTTTGATTTCAAAGCTTTGATATTAAGTTTACTGTTTTTTACTAAAAGCATTTAGTATTGGAAATTGGCAAACGGGAGCTATCGATAGGGCAAGTTTCAGGCAATATCTGAGTGAAGCCTTTGATCACAATTGATCTGTTCAATCAACGAAATAAGTAATTGAGTTGTACTAAGCCAATTCCAAAAACATAATTAAAACCATTTGACGTCCACAAATTGTTTTGCAGTACTGATTCCTTACTTCGAGAAGGTTGGGGATGGTAGCATGTTAATGTAAGGCATGTGCCCAAACAGGGCTGCGAATATTCCGAATTTACAAATTTCAAGGTAGCAATCTGTTGACAGATTGTTGACCCGAACAGACAAGGAGCATTAGTTTCCTAAATTGAGCACGTTAAATTATATTGATTCAGTATGCTTATTTAGGCGAGTATGTTCATTGTCTGTTAGGGTTGCACATGTTTTTGATGATTGACAAGCAATAGTCAGTACCTCACCTTGATCTGACCTTAGATCAGTGGTTGGCAACCTTATATTTTCCGTGACACACCTTGGTGGTAACCCTCGATCGGAATCGCTCACAATAGACGATTCATGACATTTCATGATTTTTGACGGCACACTCAAGTAACGTCGGATTGCACCAGTTGCCCATATTAAAGTTGCCCATCATTGCCCTATATAGTTTCATACATCTGATTTGTCAATCATTGTATTTCATCCTGATATCCAAAAGAGACTGTCAAGTTAAACATCCAATAAAACCAAACACTATTGCATCCGAGTGCAAGAAACTAAAATGTCCTACAGGATGTCCCATGTATCGACTGTTGCGGCATCGTAAAAGCTGATCATAGATTGTAATTTGTGATAAACAAGGAAAAATTGTGGAAATTTGAGAAGACCAACTCATGAGGAAATTTTCTGCTTGCTTGCTTGTTTGCTCAAAGTAAAAAATTTGATTCCATTCTTATTACGTTAACCATGAAGTGCGGTACCGACTTAAAATAAGGAATGAGAATAAAAAAGTTTCAAGTATAATTTTTTACCCACTTTGTTATTTTTAAAGAGCACAAAAAGAAAAAAACTTAAAAAAAGCCATAAACAGCACTCTTTCATTCTTCTAACATTCCGTGCATGCTAACTTGGTTCCTCTTACTCTCTCATTTGCCTCTATCTACCCTCCACACAACCCACCACTCGATTCTCTCTTTTTTTTACAAAGTACTTAAATGTGCATATTTTGCATCATGCGGTGAGACTTGAAAGACGAGAGAAAAAAGAGAAAAAATATTGAAACTTTTCCTTCAACTCTTGCTTGATGAGGTTTTGAGAATGCGTTGAACTGGAAACTTTTTGACGAGAGTGAAATATTTTTTTAAGTTTTTATTTTTCTTGTTTAAAATATTTGTATTGAGATGTTTTAGGGGTTCTTCTGCTTATAACTTGTATGTTGAAGGGAGAATGTTGATAGTGTCGTAACGAGAGTTTGACACTTGACATAAATTAGAGGCTATTAGGATAGCTTGTTGCTCAGATTCTCTAAAATATACGAATTTTGATTTCAAAATGTCATAAAAATTTGAAAAACTAAGAAAAAATTGAAAAATTTTTTAAAATTTTTTTAAAAAAAAAGAATTTAAAAAATTGTTTGAAAAAATTGAAAACATTTAAAAAAATTGAAAAATTTTAAAAGAAATTGAAAATTTTAAAAGAAATTGAAAAATTTCAAAAGAAATTGAAAAATTTAAAAGAAATTGAAAAATTTAAAAGAAAATTTAAAAATTTAAAAAGTTGAAAAATTTAAAGAAATTGAAAAATTTAAAAAATTTGAAAATTTCAAAACATGAAATTTAAAAATTTCAAAAAATTTAAAAATTTAAAAATGAAATTAAAACCTTTGCAAACAAATTAAAAATTTTAAAAATAAGAAAAAAAAATTCCAAAAAAAAATTTAAAAAAAATTTAAGATTTTAAAAATTTTAAAAGATTTAAAAAATTTAAAAATTTTAAAAATTTTAAAAAATCAAAAAATTTAAAAATTTTTACGTTTAAAAATTTAAAAATTTAAAAATATTTAAAATTTAAAAAAAAATGAATAAAATTTAATAATTTACCTTACCTTGCAAATTAGCTTCAAATTTAATATCTTCTACAATTTTTCAAAGTCATTGTCTCCAAAAGCAGCAGCAAAAAACTCATATTCCGGCAAACATTTTTGTTTATCTTCATCCTCTTCCTCCTAGTTCCTCAAAAAAAGCCAACTTTTTATTTTATTATCGTACATTTTTACGTTTAACGAAATGCAAATTCAATTAATCCACAATGAGAATTGTGTTTGAATGCTGCTAAAAACACATAAAAATGAGATAAAAATGAGAAAGTTTTTATCGTTTCCATTCTTGTTGTCTTGCTCTATTTATTTCCAACAAGGAATTTAGTTAAAAACAAATGCGATGAAAAAAAGTTTTGTGTTAATGATGTTAAGTGTGAATATATATTTTTTTTTTCGGTTGTATCGTCAGGGGAAAGGCAATTTTGATTGTGAAAATGGAAGCGAAATGTGCAAAAAAAAAATACAAATTCGAGAAAAACTTTAAATTAAAACTTTTCTTTTCTTAAAAAAAATACATTTTAATCGGACAGTTCAAATTATTTGTAAATATATTTTGGAATTTGAACCCACAAAAACTCATGAACATACAAATCTTAAATTCATTTGAATTCATTTGAATATGACTTTAGGAATGCTTTAGTGATAATCAATGTAATACATGTATGAGATGTCAGTGGAAAGCTAAGACGATAGCAGCTTGCCTTAGCATGCGTTGTTGCGTTCGCTGGCCGTACAGATCAACTGTGATCCATGATCTCCCTCAGATGTCGGCTAAAGTTGGTTCTATCGCTAGCTTCCGAATGCCAATTGTCTTTAGGATGCATTTTAGATAGAAAACGTGCAACAAATATCATTCTGGAAATTCTGAAGGCATTTTCTCTCTGAATTGAAAATTATTCTTATAGAAAATATCAACATAAATTTGAAATTAACTCAAAATATTAAGCATCTAAGGAACAACCATCCAAAACATCCAAAACATAAATTTTCTCCAAAAAAACCCTCAAAAAAATGAAAAATGAATATAATTATATAATAATGTATGGCTAGTGATATGCAATGTATAAAATAATTTTTCATTTTATGGAAAGTGACCAATATTCAGCATCAGATTCACATACACACATCTCTTCCATATATATTTATTTAGCTATATTAAATCCATAAAGATAAAAAAAAATCAGTTTGGAAGGAAAAAAAAAAGAAGGAGGCAAGAATGAAAGGCAGTGGCATGCACATAAAAAACACACAACAATCTGTTCTAGACAGCTGACCGTTCCGCTCTTATTTTGTGAGAAGCAAGTAGCAAGGAAGTCATGTAGCAGTGTGTGTACATGTGTGGGGTGAGGTTGAGTTAAATTTATGGCAAATTAGTTTCATAGCATCATCATACATGAGTGGCTATCCTGCCCAACTAGCCATATACATAGTTTGAGCTGAGACATGAATTGCATGATTCTAAATGAATGATTTTGACTTCATACATGCTTAGCTTGTAACTTAACTCTTTTTTTTTTGGGTCTTTTTGTGAACGAATTTATATTTTTTTAATTTTTTCATGAATGAATGGCTGCATGTGAGGCAGCTATAAAAAAAAGTAGGAAAGAGATGCAGTAAAAAATTGAAGTTAAATACCCTTTAAATTAGAATGAAAACTGTGAGTTTTATGATGTGATATAATTTTTTGAGGAAATTGGGTGCTGTTTACGGTTTGTCTGTTTTGAAGTGATTTTTAGGGATGATGCAGTGTAGGGCTCTAAACTATATGTATCTTTCTTTGTACAGGTTGGGTTCAGAGATAGCAAGTTTTATGCCTGCTATCCCTAGCTTGTTTATGGGGCTGCCACCCTACAAGCGAGGGTTTGAGTAGTATTTTAATCTATTCTTTTGAGTAAATATCCAGGCACAGCTTCGATCGCTAGCGGTGTGTTTGGTGGTAACAGGTGATACCACGTGAAGGTACACACTTGACATTTTTCAGCTTCGGAGTCAGACTTCGGCTTCCTCAATCCCCCGCACGCCTGAATATCTCACTTTGTAAATGCACTTGCTTACACTTTGCAGCTACGTTTTAGATCCGGATAGCTTATTTTCGTACGTTTTAAATCCTCAAGTCTGCAATTCATGCGTTTTAGATGCACAGGGTCATATTATCTACATTATATATGCACATACCTACATTCTATCGGTTTAAGAGGCACAAAACTAGGTCAGGACAATGATCATAATCATCTACAAATGTATTAGACCTATCAAAATAATCAACAACCCCAATAGACGAAGAAACAGATTTTAGGTACCGTAGTGGTACTTCTGTACCATAAAAGCATGCTCTTTACCTGTAAAGTAGGGTGGCCAGAGGATTTTAACGAAAAATCGAGACACTTTTGCAAAACATCGGGACACTTTTAAGTTTTACACTATTGGGGTGGTTTTGGCAAAAATACAGTAGATGGCCGCCGTACTATTAGGGTAGTCAGAACTCTTTAAAAAGACACATTTCGTTCTAGAATCTATTAACACTATATTGAACCCTCACCAATTCTTTCAAATAGAATTCCTCAATTTTCTGTATAAAATGCGCTTGTAATCCTTCCACTTTCCCAACCAGCAATTCCACTTCTATAATTTAATGATGCTCTTAATTGACATTATGCCACAGATACAGAAATAAACTTCATTTTTAAATGGAAAAAATCATAAAAAAAGTATTCCCTTTTTAAACCAATTATTCATCTACAGAGATTTGGAATCGTCTCTTCTCATTTTCATTTTGCCGCATGATTTAAGCAATAAATTAAATCTAAATGAGACATAAACAGTTATTCTAATACACAGATGAGTTTGTGTATATTTTTAAGAATATTTCCTGCCTTTGGGACATAAATTTCACTGCTTTATTTTTTGAAGTACAAGAAATAAATATCAGACGCACCGCTCACACTTTATGCTGTGTACTTACAACATACATGTTTGTATGTAAAAAATATTCCACAAATACACAAACAGCACTTAACATAAATTTTCAATTTGTCTTCCTTTAAAGAAAATAAAAAATATGAAAGATGAAGAAAAATTCTTTTGAGGTTTGGAGTCACTTCTACATTGAATATAAGGCAAATAAATCATCGATGACTGAAATAAAATTCTTAACATTTTATGAGTTAGGCTGAAGAGAAGGAGATTTTGGTATTAAAAATATGCAAGGTGTGGGTATTTTTGGATGAATTTTATTTTGTTAAATTGAAAAAATATTTTAAAAAATTAACAAAATTGAAAAAAAATTTAAAAAATTGAAGAAATTGAAAAAAACTTTAAAAAATTAGGTAAAAATTAATAAAAATTCAAAAAAAGAGCTTAAACCATAAGGAGCGTGCAGAAATATTACTTTTAGTTTAGGATTCGAACCTTTGAGTTGTCATGATTTACAACTTTTTAAGCATATCAACTTAGAGAAATTAAGCAAAAATTTAAATTTAATGTAATTAAAATTCATTTAAAATTACATTAAAATCGTACATAGCACGTCAAGCCATTCTTAGATGCTAAATGTAATGTTCAAGCGGTTATACAACTCATCGCGTCTATTTGTTGGCTAAAGACAATAAACAGAGAATAATCTCATCAAATGAGTGGTTCTGATCCCACAATAAACTGGAAGTCTACTGAGTGCTGTGATCTGACACAGTCTCATTTGTTGAACAATCATTAGTAAGGATACCCTCTAGGTGCCGTTCATTTATTACGTTACGCAAAAAAAAAAAACAAATTTCTAGACCCCCCACCCCCTTAAAAGCGAATGTAATAAGTGAACGGCCCCCTAGCGAAGCTAGGGTCACAATGACCTGAATGCAGACCTCAAAGTTAATTCAAATTTTCGAATGAAAAAATCGACTCGATTCTGTTTCAAATTAAAATCAACTCCTAATTCTGCTTAAAACTACTCAAATCACTCTAATATGTCCACACCCTGAACTGTCATATCAACATCATATCAATGTTTATACAAAAAAAATTTATTTGTACTTTAATGTTGCAAACAAATCAAATGTTAAAATGTTAACGATACATCAAACCTCAATTTTCAATTTAACATTTTTATTTTTATTTTATTTTCCTTTAAAATCAATTTTTTATTTGATTTTATTTTTCTTTTCATCACCTTTACGTTCACAAGCCATCATACCTCATCCAAATAAGTGAGTTTATATTTGACTTGAAATGATTTAATCTAATGCAATCATGTTGTCGTGTTTTACACGCATGTTAAAGGAAATAAAATTTATTTTGTGCGAGTATTATTTTACAGAGGCGACAAACGCTTGTGAGTGAGCATAAAATAGCACCATAGAAAGCATAAACTATATTACATATATAACATTTATGTTTGATGTGAATAAGGAACAAGTGAATTTTATGTGCATGTGGAATGTTTTGAAGCGCTTTATTTGGATTAATAATTATTAAAATTTAAATTAGAATTTTGTTTAAAAATTTTTAAGTTAAATTATTAGTATGTTAAAAAGCTAAAATGTTATGAGGTTCGAATCCCAGTAAATAAAATTAAAATTTATTTTTAATTCATTATTTTAAATTTTTTTACTTAAAACCAGTCTGACAGATGAAGTTCGATTCTCATTTTTTTACAAACCCTCCCAAAAATAGACCCTGCATTAAAAAGTTAAAAGGCACACAATGTTTAACGATAAAATGACCTATTAAACTGTTTGACAACAAGCACCATAAAGGAACATGTCTATATTTATATAAATGTGCGTAATTATATTTCTCCCGGAAGTATGTAATGTGTAATATTGTATGGCCATACCATAAATTTATTCCTTGTTCGCACATACTATTTATTTCTAGTCCATATATTCTCATTCTCATTATATGGAAATGGTCGGTTCTCACATCCAACAGCCATACTAAACTAGAAAGAAAATGAGCAACGAAATGAAAGAAATTAAAGGGAGAAGTAAGAGGAGGGGATGTGATGTCTAAATGGGTATGTACAAATTGATAAATTAATTTATTGCCTGCACGCGTCGTACAACAAAAATCCACTTCACATTGCGTAGATGTGAGCATCACATAACATTTGTGGTCTCATTTTGCTTTCATTATCGTCGTCATCATCGTTGTGTAGACATTAAATGGTAGGAAAAAAAAGAAATATTGTGTTAATACCGGGGGGTAGGAAGTGAGGATGTGATTGAGATTCGAACTCATGAATTTTTGTAATTTTGGTAAAAATTAATATTAAACGGAACTTAAAGTTGGAATAAATCCAGAATAATATCTAAAATTAAGAACTTCATCCTTAGTTGCTTTACTTTGCTGGCCGTACTGATTTATTGTGAACCTCCTTTAGATGTCACCTAAAACCAGTTAAATCGCTGGCTACTGTTTGCCAACTTCCGATTCCAAATGCAATACTCTCTCGATTGACAGCTTCTTTCCATGAGTTCGTTGGCCACCCACATGACCTTATGCCATCTACTAAACCAGACTTTAAGATCTTACTAACTGGAGCAACTAACAATTCTTTTAGTGACATGCCTGACCCATCGAAGCCTGTTTCTTTAAAAACTACATCAAGTTCCTTTAATAAAAGAACTAAAATCCATTCATTCTGCTCAAAAATCCATCATATCCAGTCTCAACCAGCACCAATTCAGTTTCCATCCCCTTTCAAAATTCCATCATTCTTCTGGTCTTTTCACGGCATTTACAGTGACAACACGTGCTATGCGTATGCAATTCATGGTCCTCTTGTAAAATGAACAGCATTTTATGTGACTTTGAGCCATTGTATTCTCACCCCTAACCCCTAATGTAAATAGATAAACATACCTCATTGCACACACAATGGAGATGTTAAAAAAAATCTCTGCATTCAATTGCCATTGCAGAAATTCTTACTCAATTTCTGTTCCGGAAGCGATGATTTTTCAATTATTTTTTTTTTATTATTGCTTTGTTTTGTTTCATCCGCCACCATCTAGTCTCAAAATTCATCACATCTCATAAGGGGGAGATATCCATAATGAATATTGAGGTGTATTTGCCGCAATTGTGTAAAACCCTCAAGTGGATTTCTCATGTGCTATCTTTGAGCTCTTTCAAGTGAAATGCGATATTTTTTGTTTTGTACACACACACATTGTGTCATTGTGAATGAATGATGAATATAAAGGTTGAATTCATTGAACAATAATGCTTTTGTGTTGTGAAATTTATACAAAAAAAAATTCAGATGATTTAGGGATGAGACATGAATGTGATTATGGTGTGATCTTTTGGGTATGGTATGCAAATGTAACGCATTTGGTGAGGACAAGAATGTGAGTTATGGATATGGTGATTTGAGGAAATTATGAGTCGGTACTGAGTGCCGTCTAGTTGGTTTGCTAAAGGTCAATCCAAGCGACATAGTGGGGCGGAGTCAAACGACGCTATGGTTAAAACAGGGTGCATTGGCCTAGCAAGCCGTCATTCTTAATTACATGATGAGAGAACCAAAGAGAAAGCCGGACTGAAAAGGAAGGTCATGGATCACAATTGATCAGTACGGCCAGCAAAGTAAGTAGGAGTGGTACCTTGGATGTCATCGGAAATTAACCAAGAACGGGTTAGGACATCCTTGCTTCCACAATCAGGCTATTTGGTGAGAACAAGAATGTAAGCTGTGGATAAGGTGATTAGAGCAAATTGAGAGTCCATTTTGAGTACCGTCTACTGAGCGGTACCTTGGGTGTCAGTTGGAACTAACCAAGGACGAGTCAAGGCATGATTGCTTCTCAAATCAACCATTTGGTGTGGAAAATAATGTGAGCTCTGAATTTGATAATTAGAGTCAGATTAGAGCAAATTATGAGCCGATTTTGAGTACCGTCTACTAAGTGGCATCTTTGGTCATAGTTGGGACTAACCAAGAACGAGTCCGGACATTAGTATCCCTTATCGGCTAGATTATTAGCAGGCTAATGTGCACGATGCAACAAATTTAGTTTTTCACCATCAAATTTGGTCAAAATTAGCTGTCATTATAAGGAAATCTGATGTATCAACTCACCCTCCTGTCGACCACATTGAGCAACAATGCCTTATAATCCTTGAAAACTATTAAGAAATAATTAAAAACTTGCGAAATTCACTTAAATTAAAACGAGAATTCTCTAAAACTCCATCCACATCCTTCACTCTAATTCCACTTTACAGTCAAGATCTGCTTTAAATATCAAAATTTCCAGCATCATCAGCACAAAAAACCTCAATATTGGCACTGTATAACGTCTCACTCTTAAGCATCTATAAGCTCCATTCATCTCGCGTTTATGCATTTTATGAAATGTTTACATTGCGTATCATATCAGAACTGTAAGGGGAGACTAGCTGATTCTTTATTCCTCGTAGCATCACTTGAAGGCAAATGGGTAAAAGGCTCAATGAGAGATTAATTTATGCACAGAAATTGTCAGCACTTTTCTCACTCACAAAACTTTACGTCTACTCAACATTCAGATTACTTTTTTAATGCTGTACTTTATGTTTATGCAAAATATGTTGCTGCTGATGATGCTACTGATGAGAGGAAGCAAAAAAATTTTTTCATTCCTTCCCTTTTAATTTGTGCTGCTTTTTTTTTCGAAAATAATAAACTTTTTTTATTCTTTATTCAATGTGGTAATGGCAACAAGGCAGACAAAAGATGAATTTTTGTGGTGCGAGAACATTTTCATCTTTGGAAGGAACTGACGATGAAGTTTCAATAGTTTTGCTAACTAGCAATTTTATAGCTTACTACTTATTAAATTTCTGTCAAAGTTCTTTCACTACTTTTTTTTCTCAATTCTCATTCTTATCTGCGATTCCTTGCTTCATTTCATTTTTATGATGATGCTGTTGATACTGTCAATTTTTTTTGCTGCTTCTCTGTTAGAAGCAATGGAAAAAGTTTGGTTTATGAAGCACTGACTTGAGAATTTTATGACAAGGAAATTATTGACAAACATTTTATTAAAAATAAATATTAATTTAATAAGTTTTTGAGGGTTTTTGGTGTGGTGATGAAATTTGTAGCTATGGGAACTAGAACTTTGTAAGATTCCCAAATAAGCAAAAATACCGCTTTTAGGTACCGCAGTAGTATTTCTAGGAATTCAGCTATTGCAATGGTGATTGACTACATTATCCCAAAATACACAATTGAAAGTAATCCAGGCTAAGTAGACATCATGACAATAGAATTCCAGAATCGTAGTGTGACTGGCGTAACTTACTTATTACAACCATGTTCCTAGGTGGTGCTTAGGTTACAAGAAGGCTTTCCATCTGACTTTGTTGCTTGCTCTGTCACCTAGTTTGTACAAATTCTTTCATTACTGTTCTGCGCCAAGTAGCTTTTATAGCTCCTGGTCACCTCTTCAGTTGTGGATTCCATCCTAGGGATGAGTAACAAACTTGTATTTCTGTCCCAGTAATGACATTTTTCTTGCGAAGTGTATGCCCTATTCTGCTGTACTTCCTCAAAAAGGAGAGTTATAAGCCTTACCATTCCTACCCTTATTGTGGGGCTGCTTCTCTTTATAAAATTGAATGAATTGATTGAAAATTGATTGGTGAATTTAATGATATCATGGAAAAAGTTATACAATTGACATTTGGTCAGTTATGCTGTTAAACATCGACATTCCAGATTTCGCAGACGTAAGAATTAGAAAATCCTGGAGAAAGGAATTATTTTCCACATTTTCCACTCGTTCCTTAGAGGATGAGATCGATCACTTATTACGTTTAGTGGATGAGGTATGATGTGCTAAGCTGCATCAAAACCTCGCAGCTCCAAGTCGATTTCATAGAATAGTCGACTCGATTTCTTACTCTCCTATAAATGACCAACTCAAGATTTAAAACTTTCAACTTAAATTAATTAAATTTTTCACCCTAAAATCAATTCAATTTTCATACATAGGATAGAGATTTTTTACGAGAATTTATGGACAAAAGAAATTCTTTGTTTTCGATCTAGACATGAAAAAATTTCTCCACAGGTCTGCATTGTTTGGCTTTCAGTTGACAGGATAGTAAAGAAAATAATGGGATGATGTTGAAAATTCCACAGCTTTGGACACTTGCTGTAGCTGTTTTTAAAGAATGAAATAAAATTTATTAATTTTTTTTAAATTTATTATTTTTCTACAAAGGACTTGAATGTGACTTAATAACATTGAAATTTTGAGTTTGGACAGATCTTATCAAACAGAATCCATTTTGATCAGTGGTTGATAACCTGTGCATACAGCTTTATGCTACGGCACACTAGCGCTTGGCCATAAATTTATGGAAGTTCCATGAGCCGTTTACCGTATGCGATTTTGGTCGAGGCTGATCACCAAGATGTGTCGCGACAGATAAAAGGTTGTTCACTACTGATCTAGATCACTAAATCTTCCTCTTAGCTTCAGTTCTGTACCCATATATCAGGGGCGTATTCTGGAAGATTGGAGGGTGCAGGGAGGCTGGTGTTGTATGTCAAACCCAAATTTAAGATTTACTCAAAAATGCTCGCAAATTCAATGTTTCGAACAAAGTATGAAATGGTAAGGTATGTTGGCTATCGTCTTTATCTCCCCCTCCCCTCTATTTCCTTCTCATTTCGGATTAAATTCTACGGGTTAGGGTTTTCATGAAAAATATCCTAATCCTTATACTCCTGCCATGTATGTATCCTTCTAAGTATTCCAGTATTGCCAAAACTTTTTTGAGCCTTGACACTTTTTGAGTACACGACACATAAATATATTAGGTAAAACTTTTTTGGACTATTTTAATTTTTTTTTGTGGTACACATGAGTTGGTCCTACGTCATATTAATGTTCCACAACACACAGTTTGGACATCACTGATCTAACCCCACAGTCAATTCCTTCAAAAAGAATCCTATCGATCCACTAAAAAATATATTTTTCAAAGGAATTCTTTTTATTGATTCAATAAATTAATATCTTTTTTTTATCGTACACCGTAATTCATGCTTAGCATCTTCAATATACCTTAAACACAATTTTTGTTCCCTTTCATTCTTTCCACAAAAGCACGATAAATGAGAAAGTTCAGCCTATGGATAGACCATTGAATTACATTTATTGCCAAGTAGCAAAAAAAAATTCTTTTGTACTAAAAAAAATCCAGCAACTTGAGTGTGGTTGAATCTACATACACCGGAGATACGAGATAGGTTGGATGGGGTTTGGGGGATGTGATACGAGATGAAAATGAAAAGAGAGATAATTTATATGAAATTCAGAATTTTTTTTATATATATCCATCCTTGCCTTTATACTTGTAAAAAGCAGGTACCTCAGATTGAATGGAATTCCTCTCTTTTTTTACCATGCCGCAACTATTGAATGCTTTTGCTTTATCTGCAGAAAAATTTTTAATGAAATTTTTTACTTCGTCTTCTTCAATATAAAAAAAAGCCACTCATATATGACATTTATTAATTTTCACTTATGAGGAAAAATATTATTTTTTTTTTTTTTGGTGAATGGATGTATGTTTAAAATTTTTAAGGGTGGTTGGATATTGTGGATGGAGTGTAGAAGCGCATTTCGTTACATAATGTAACATAATTCATGAAAAAATTTAATTTTCGAGGAAATAAGCTGTAATTCAGCTTTAAAATTCGATTGAGATGCATACTTGGTATTGAAAATGTGCAGACCGGACCCAAGGATTGATCCAAACTTGCGGCGATATCTATAAGAGTTAATAAATTAGCTGAAATGTTTCGACGCTTTCATTACCAAGAGGGTGTTAGCCAAGGCATTGACACTCTTCATCCGCTTTTATCCGGATGAAATTTTTGTATGGAGATGAAGAATCCTTTCATCCGGATGAAATGTGTATCAATGCCTTGGTGTTAGCTTTAGGAATTAAGCTTCAGAACTAAAAGTGCAATATTCAGCTATCCAAGATACGAAATGGATTTGCGAACAAATATTCGATTGCCAGATGTTAGCTGTTGAAAGAAACAGTATTGCACTTAGAATAGGGAATTGGCAAGCAGTTGCCAGCGATAATCGACACCTATCCGAGACCATAGATCACAACTGATCTGTACGGCCAACGAAGTAAGCGCCTTTCTCGCCTTTTCACTGTAAAAGACATTTATTTTTCGTCACAAAAATTCAGTCCAAAACTTTCGTTCTACCGATATTTCGGCACCATGGCAACTACCTGTGCTGCTCGAACCTTTCAAGCGATAACAACTGCTTCTACTGCTCTCTTTTATGGGTTACCGACAAAATCCCACTGTAAATTTGCCCACTGGTACATATGCCCACTGATACATATGCAAGTGTCCTACATCCCTCTTTTTTTATTGTTCTGCATCCTTATCTTTGATTTTACACTAATTTATAAATATACTGAGGCAGAGATGGACAATATATTATTTTTCACGGCACATATCTTGATGGCAAGACTTGACCGTGACTAGTGTGCATTGGCATACAGATTGCATCACTTTACTAAGGTTTAAAGTACAATTAAGAGTATAAATGATGTAAAAAAAGCAAAATGTTTTAAAACCAATTTAAATTGGACATCCAATGAATATTCAAATAATATTGACATCAACTTCAGACAAACTGACAAAAAGAACCCAAACCGAAGTTAAAGCGTCACCCCTCAACCGCCAAAATAAATACATTAAAAAGATTGAGAATTTATAAGTAAAATATAAAAATTATACATAATACAAATGCGGTAGATTACAATGATAAAGAGAGCACAAAGGAACAGAAAATAATTTTGTCGAAAATTTATGAGATTATTCAAAGAGAGTAGAGTATGTTGGAAAGAAGCAAAGGCAATAAAAACGGGAGCACTAAGGTGATGAAAAAGTTTTAAATATCCAACAAAAAAAAATCATATAAATTTACATATGAATAAATTCATGTAGATGAATGTGAGGATGTATAAAATTCAATTCAGAATGTAGCAATATAAGAAGTAATTTGCATATTACATAGCGATTATGATGATGAAGAAGTGGATGTGGAAGATTAAAAGGAGCAATTTCAGTTGCTGGTAACATTCTTTCCTTTTTACATCGTCTTGTTTTGAAGGTGGAAATTTAAGCAAATTGAATTTTTCAATTTCTTGGGTAAAAGTTTTTGCAAGTATTTAATACAAAGTGGATTAAGTTGGAAGGAAAATGAAATTAACTTCGAGGAGTGAAAAATTAAGGAAAATATGGAAATTTTATGTGAAATTAATAACGTGTGTGAGGTATGCTGAATTTGTATGTAATTTGGAATTGTTATAATATCACTTGAAGATGAACAAACATCATATGAATGTTTGACATTGCTCTCTTCAACCTTTTGAGTGCCCTTGAGTAGGTACTTTGTTGTATCCTAGGATCATTTGCCTAAGGAACTACCTGTTCAAAGCATTTCTTGTCAAAGCCATATTATAAATTTCTGCCTTTGTTCAACCGGTAATTATGTTTAAAAATGAACTAGCTAGGCACTATCTTTGTCTAAATTGCACTTTTGTATCATCTGGTATCCTCAAACTAACAAATCGCAACAAATATTGCTTGAATAGGTTGCAAATTTTTGACATTTGGTCATTAAACCTAAAAAAAAACTAGACAAGTAGACTAAACAAGAGCTTACTTACAATAGAGCTATAGTGGATCTAAAAGAAACTACATAAGACACCTACTCAGAAAGAAAACTTGACATACTGCCTAGTAAATAACTAAACCAATGGCCAACTTATGACAAAATTTACGGAACGTTCTAAAGAAAAACTTATACATAATCCGAGTTATTAACTAGACATTTTCAAGACATGTCAAGTTTACAGCTCAGGATACCTTCCTAGGCTGTTAAAATCAGTGCAAAATCACGATCATCTCTGTATTTTTTGTCGTGACACCGCTGTACTTTTCTCCCTTGCTGTTGTGTCCCGACACCCTAATTCACCCTAAGCTAGAGTATCTTGAAAATTCGGTTTCTACTAATTTTCGAGAATGTGACCGGAACGAGATTAAGACTGAGACAAAGGCCGAGACTACAAGAGAATTCAGCAAAGATACGGAAGTCTTGGTCTCAGTCTCGAGAATCGTTCCTAAAAAATTTAACATTCAATCCTATTATCATCATCTTTTACATTCTATGTATATTCACCACATATACTTCAATTATTCATTAACACCTGAATATCTCTCTCAAACACTATTTATAATCCTTATCGAAAATATTTTCATATGGACTATACTCAAATGTGATAAGATTTATCTTTATTACATTTAGTGCAATATAATAAGATTTACTTAAAATTTATATCCATATCAATGAATAGTATTGGATTATACTTAGCTTTAATATCCTTATCCAATAGATAAACAACGTGGCTGAATATTTTCATAACATTAAAATTTCATGCTCAATAATTTTCATGCGGAATTAAGGAGATATGAGATTGTTATGAGCTTAGAACTTTCTTCGTAAAAAATGAAATGAATTTCCTATTTTGTTGTCGAGGACTTTTTTTTTATGTCCTGAAAAAAATTGAAAGAAAAGCACAACTATTGCTGTTTTATGTATTCGTATTTTGTTTTTCACTACCACCGATTTTTTTGACTTTTTTTCAGCAAAAGGCAGAACAAAAACATACAAAGAAGTTTTTTTCATTCTATTATAAGCAAACAGTAGCATAAATGGCTGTAGAATACATACATGGCAATAGAAGTGATGGCACTTTTGCTGTTTAGCATAGCTTAGGTAGGATTTTGATGTTGAAAGGTCAATAGGGGTTGATCGGATGGAATAAGACGCATTTTTTGTGATGAACATAGTGAGAACTGTCCAGAGGCGTATGGTGAAGGAGGTGCTGGAGATTGAACTCTTCTAGCCCTCCTCCTATAAATTTTTGCAATTCATACAAAATATGTACATTTTTGAGAATTTTAAGGACTGGATAAAATATGACCAAACTTAGAAATAAGACGATTTAAACCCATTAAATACTTACTTTCTTACTTCGTTGTCCATACAGATCATTTATGATCCATTGCCTCTCTCAGTTGACGTCTAAAACGACGGCTCTATTGCTGGTTGACCTTTGCCAATTACCAACATCAAGTGCTTAACTTTAATTACCACTTAGTTAGTGTGAATCACCACTAATGTATTTTTGCTTTCAAGCCTGAATCAATTCGTTTTTAGGCATCATGTGCCTCAGTGCATATATCTTATGACACCAAAACCAGTAGGGCTCATTTATAAATATCTCATTCCTGGCCTCCTAAAGGAGATCAATGCGAATATATGTGACTTTAAGCAGCTCGTAGTTTAACTCAATCATATACCAACCTCACCTTCTCGCGGTGGAGACCGTCAATTCCTGCCACATAGTGAGGTGGAGTCAAACGAGGCTCTGGTTAACACAGGGTACGTTGGGCTAGCAAACCACGATCTTCAAATAAAAGCTAAAATAATCAGGGAGAGAGTCGGACTGGAAGTAACAATGAGGACCAAGGTTGACTATGGATCACAATTGATCTGTATATGGCCAGCAAAGGAGAAGACGAATACCTTCAAACTAGGGATTGGCAAATATTCGAATATATTCTGCCCAATGCTACCCCAAACTCCATCAAATGCCACAACTGTCCATCGAACATCTTAAATTAAAATAATTAAAGTCCATCACTTGACATTCCCAAAGTGACTGCCACTCAACTCAACCAAAATCACACAAATTTGTATTTTTTTCTATTTCCAACATTCTAGACATGAACAAGCAATAGACTCGTTTTTTATGTTTATGTCATACATCCCATACAATAAATAGGAAAATACATTCATACATACAATTTTATATTTGTGAGAATGAATGAAAGAACAAGGATATAAGAGAAAAGAAGGCAAGAAGAAGAAGCAAAAAACATTTATGGAATGCAGACGACAAATTCGTTTTTGTAGACATATTTGTCAACAAAAGATTTTCTCACAAACACATTGAATTCTATGACAAAAAAAAGCTACGGTAAAAAAGGGATGTCGGCAGCCAAATGATATGTAAGCTGAAAAGTAAAGTCGGGAATTTGTTAGACTAAGAATTTGAATTTTTTGTGTTCATCAAAGGTGCGGGATGAGGTGGATATGAAATATTTTACAAAAAAATTAGAAGAACCACAGCAAATATTTGTGAGAATGACACTGGATGTTATGGATTTATTGTGTGTAATAAAATTTATTTGTGTCTATTGTTTTGAATAAAGAAATAAAACTGAGAATTTATGAAGATGTTTATTAGGGGGGCTTCAATTATGTTGTTGTTTTTGGCTTGCTTTGGATCAGAAGTTAGACGAATGTAGGCAAACAATGTAAAGCTACAAAATTTAGGCACTACTTAAAAAATTTGGTAAATGGTGGCCAGGAAATGATGCTCGGATTTGCATAAAATCTAATTCCACAAATTAGTCATGCTGGTCTGAAAACATTCCCGATTGCACGAAAATACGTAAGAACTAGTTGATAGCAAATTGATGTCAGTTGATGACAAATTCTAACGTATTTTTGTCCACTCGGGACTATTCCCCGACACCTTTCCCACCGTGTACCTTTATAGAAAGCTCCTAAATTCATTCAACCCAGACTCTCTATTTCTCTACTTTCTTACTTTATCCACAAAACGACAATACATCAATGCTGTTTCTCACACATCCTTCAACTATCAAACAAAAGACACAGAGCAAAAATATATCCTTTTATCTTTAATTTGAAAACTTCTTCATTATAATTTGCGGTTGAAAACAAGAATTATTTTTTCTCATTAGTTAAAACCCATTCGCAATTATAATAAAAATTATGTATGAAAGCATCTAATGTGTTTCAAAATACTGGTTTGCTTTTATATTCATTTTCTTTTCATTCAAACTAGAGCAACTAGAAGAATAGAAGGGAAAGTATTAGAGAAGTTTTGGGGCATTGAAAAGGATTAGGCGCATTTCTAGGAAGTCATAGGGTGATAAAAAGGGGAAAATCTGGTTTTAGGCAGAAGATTATCTAGCCTGAGGCTAGGTTTAAGCCAATTTTATACATGGTAATTTGTGACCTGACTTTTTTGCCATATTTACACTGTGTGTCTTTCATACTCGAGGTTTAAATGCATTTTAATGGTATTTGAAGTAGTCAGCAAAAGATACAACTTCAGATGCTTTCTAGGAGAGATCATGGATGAACTGCTTTAATTTGCTGCAATCATTTCATCTACGAATCCACATGAAAGCGGATTCCACTTGGAGTTAATAACAGAGCTTCAGTGGAGACAAAGAAGCCTCATTGCGAAGCCATATATGACACTCGAGTATTACAGGATCTCCTGGAAGGAAACTGTTGATAAAGACAATGTTGTACTTGGTATTGGTAATTGTTAGACAAAAGGCAGCGATAGAAACAGTTTTAGGCGTCATCTGAGGGAAGTCATGGAAAACAATTGATTTGTACAACAGATCGTAGATCACAGTGCCTTTTCGTTACCTACGGAGCCTAATCTTTATTCTATTCTACATTATCCTCCCATCCCCCCTGATACCCCTCAATTTTTGGCTTAATCTAAATCTAAATCCCTAATCTAAATCTAAAATGATGATTCCCTTACTATCCTACTGATGCTTAGACAAACCAACATTTCAGTCAAAACATCCTCAACAAGAAACATTTCAAAGCTCCCACTACATCTCTCAAAGTTTGTAAAATGTAGAAAAAGAAGCAAAGAATGAAAAAAAAAGTAACAAGCACACACTAAAAAGACATTCATTCAAGTTTAAAAATAATGTGGATTTTTAGAGTGTTCTTTAATGTGGGTAGATGTACACATTAAATTAAATAACTTTGTGCCATAAAAAAAGATAAAAGTGAACAACAAGAAGACACAAAAAAATTGCAAAGCTTTTTGAAATTGAAAAAAATACATAAATTCATAATGTATAAGACATTTTATTTCCATATCATAAAAAATTGAAAAAAAAAAAAGAAATTTTTGAAAAAAAAAATTATTTTTACAAAAAAGAATTAACAAAAAAAAAAGAAAGGCTGAATCAATTTTTAAGGACTTCTCTTTCGCTCATAAAATGAAATGACTTTCGACTCGTTGAGTTGATTAATCCTAAAATAAGAAAAGAGTGAAAAAATCTCAAAAAAATGAAAATTTTCAATAGCATTCTTACTTGTTATGGAGTAAAGCTACACTTGGCACTAAATGGCAGTTGCTGCGTCTGAAATGAGAAGAATGGTGAGGAGAAAGTTGAGTGATTTTTTGTATTTTTTGAGCGTCTTGACTTGTGGGTGGAATTAAAATATCAAGAAATTTATTCAATGAAATTCAGACGAATTGGGATCAATTGAATGAAAATTTATTTGAAATGGATGGAAGTGAACAGCTTGATTGCTTTTGCTGTGATAAGAGATGTGAGAAAGAAATATTTCATTTTATTAAAGTATTTGAGATTTTTTTTTGTTTGAATTATTAAAGCTTTAAAAATATTTAATTGAAATTAAACTTTAAATTGGAAAAATTAACATTTGAAATTTAAATTTGGAATTTAAAATTTTTATTTTAGAAAATTAAAAAAATTCAATTTTAAAATTTGTAAAAAAAATAAACTTAAAAAAAATAAACTTAGAAATTTTAGAATAAATTTTGAATTTAAACTTTAAGTTTATTTTTTATTTTTTAAAAAAATTTGAATTTGTATCTTTTAAAAAAAAATTGAATTTAAAGGGTTTTTGAACTTTTAAAATTCGGAACTTTGAATTCAGAACTTGTTTGAAAAAACTTGAATTTAGAAATTTTGAATTCGAAATATTTTTTAAATTTTTTTGAAATTTTAAACTATTTTTAATTCTGCTGAATTTTGAAATTTTCAATAAATTTTGAATTTAGAAAAATTTAATTGTAAAAACTATGAATTAACAGAAAATTTTAATTTTAATTGTCGAGTTTAGAAATGTTTAGAATAATAAATTTAAAAGTAAATATAATTTTTTTAAAAAAGTTTTGGTTTTAAAATTTTAAATTTCGGAAATAGGTAGTTTCAATTTTTAATTTATTCAAAAAATTTAATTTTTTAAATTAAAAAATAAAAAAATTTAAAATTTTAAATTAAAAAAAAATTCCAAAATTTTTAAATTTCAAAAAAATCAATTAGTTTTCACCTTAATACAACTCAGTAAACCCTTTTCTAAGCAGATTCCCCAATAAAACTTTTCTCCTTTCCTGAACTTTCATTTTATCTCCCATCTTACAAAACTTTCTACTCTTTCCTTCCTTTTCAATATTCTAAAATAAATTGTTAAGCATAAATTTTCTTATTTAATTGAATTTTTTCTTTCCTATCCGTTCAAAATAAACATGAAGAGGATGAACGAGTAAATTTATGTGAAATTCACTAGAAAAAAAAATCAATAAAAATAAACCGCAACGAGGGCATCAATTTTGTTAAAGCTTCTCAACCACTTTTCAAATGAGAAATTTCCTGAAAATAATTTCTTTTTTTGCTATCTCTTTTAAATTTTGTGGTTTGAAATTTTTGCTGCGAAAATTATTTGAAATGTTTCTATTTTTGGGGTATGAATTGAGTTTATGACGGGATAGGCAAGATTAAGGATGGTTTCAATGATAAATTTTAATGTAAATTCAAGTATATTAATAGATGAGCGGTTATGTTCATAAATTACGAAAACACCTTGGATCTGTAGCTGCGTGTGGCACTAAATATGATGAAAATTTGATAGCACTAATCGATTAATCCAGTAGTGTTCAACCTCATATATTTCGTGGTACACCTTGGTGATAAACCTTGATCAATCTACACACAAATTTTTGGCGGTACACAGGTTGCCCCCAACTCGGTTATTTGATTCAATATACAACGTGACTTTGACTTGATACCGAATTCGGACTGTCACAGTACTGTTTAAATCCGGACTGTCCTTGTCAGAACCACTCCTACCTGGTGTTAGACTTTGGATCGATTAACGAGTGACCTCAAAACCAGAAGTGTATTCATGAAGATTTAGGAGTCAATCTATTCTTCTTTTTAGTAAGCTTTCCTTTTAAACTTTTTAGGAAAGACTTTTTAGCCTTCTGATAAGACTTTCCCAGAAATTTATTGTCCCTGTCACGACATTGCTTCGAGCTTAAGCTTAAAACTGTCAGGATCTTGTTATTTTTAGAACAAATTAAATTTATCGAAGTTTATCAAATCTCAATCTCGAGGTCTCAATCTCGAGAATTTGTCAAGACCGAGACTTCGGGAAACCTTAATCGACAGCTATGAGATTTTCTCAAATCCATCAAACTTAGAAAAATGTCCTGAATATAAAAATTCCCTGAAAATTCAGTTCTATAGACACCAGAAGAAGCCAGACTAGGAATTGAGGAACCAAAAAAAATCAAATTTTTTTGAACCTTCTACATATGTAATAGTTGATCCCTAACATAAGTAAACTAGGTCAAGGTTATGCAACAATCCAATAAATCTCAAAAACTTCTGCACATCTTGAAAATATTATTTTCATTTACTAGTTCTTTAACTTCCTTAACATTTATGTTCCACTAGAGAGAATAAATGTCGGAAGCAGTAAAGAAGAAGAAAAAGGAGAAGAAAAGATCAAAAAAAACTTTAATTTTACTGTCAGAAAGGCTCGAACAATAAATTCCATTATAAATGGTAAGATTAAATTTTATCACTGTTTGGTGCTGCTTACATCCCATTTCAAAATAAAACTAAGGAATAACTTTTTTCAGTCAATGTAGGTCAACATTTACACATCATCCTTATCACTTGTGTCTTGCCACCAAAAAAAAGCAAAAACTGAATAAATTAAGGAACTTACTTGTGGATGGTCTTTTGATTTTCGCATAACTTTTGCCACGACTTTTGTAAAGTTTGAATCTTTTCATTTTTCTTTCGCTTCTCCTCATCAAGCTTTATCATTTCTTCTGACTTTATGGACTCACAAATGGACTCATCTTCACAATTCTCATAATCATCCTCATCATCATCGTCATTGCCATTTTCATGTTGCTTTCTATCATCATCATCAACAGCTAAATCTTCAAAAGAATATGAAGTCTCGCGTGTACTTGACAAATTCTCATCCATTTCAATGTGCTCAAAGTTCTTATCCATCTCATCCTCATCCACCTCCTCTTCCTCAATTGTTGAAAATTGCTTCTCATTCTCATACGATGCTTCACGTTCCATTGATGATGTTTTTTCATTCACATTCTCATCATTTTGATGATTCCATGATGATTCAAGTGTATCCGGATCCATTGTCATAAATTGCTCTAATGCTGTCGTAACCATTGCAAGCTTTGATTGTATTTGTGGCGGAATATCTGTCATCGTTGATAATAGTTGTTGTTGCATTTGACGAAGCTTTTGTTGAAGACTTACGGGACCTTAAATATAAAATTGGAATGAATGAATTTTTCAAGTGAGGAAATTGTGGACTTTTTTTTGGAGATGAAATTGTGAACTTTTTGTAAGATAATGGAATAAGATTTTGATGGAAAATGGTAATTAAGTTGCTGGTTCAAGTGCTGACAAAGAAAACATTTTTGTTAAATTGATGCAATCATAGCTTTATGCTGGATATGATTTATTCCATTTTGTGATCTCATTCAACTTAGCTTTTCTATTCTTTAGGGCAGAGCTGGAAGTCGACTTGGATTTTGTATTGAAAAGTAGACTTGAGTTGAGTCGACTTCGAGGACTGCTTTTAAGGATGTATTTCATTCAGGTTAAACTAAATCCTTTTTATAAAATGTATATACACGGGATTATCGATTTGTATTTTAATTGGAATCATATACATGTGAGAGAAAAATGTGACTTTTGTGATCTGTTGCTGGATCAGGATGGTTCACTTATTACGTTACGCTCTTAGGAAGTGGAGAGAGGGGAGGAGGAGTTGAGATGTTGTTATACTTCATAAAGATCTTTCCTTGGAGATATTGTTAGGAAGGAGATATTGTGTGAACGAAGAGAAGGGCAAAAGGAGAGGAGGGTAAAGGGAAAGGAAGGTGAAGGGGGAGGGGTCAATTTTCGCAATATGTAATAAGTGAACGGTCCCTTATTATATCACAAACTAACGAAGAATGAACAAAAGAATTATCATAATATATCGCTTGCACCTCCTCTGTCCTCTAAACGAAATAAGTCAGCAGATTTCTTTTGTTGAGTTGACCAAAATGCAGAATAGTTTAAGTGGTCTAGTACTTAATTTCCTAACACAGCAGTATTACTATAATGATCTTTAATTCTAAACCTACTTAGTATGCACTAACCCAAACAAATAAGGAACATGCTCATGAATGTATCCCTAACGAAATCGAGCATAGCATGCTCAATTATATTTATTGATGGGTATACCATGAGTTTGCTCATTTGAGTGAGTAGATTTTATGGCATCAAATACCCACATGCATAGATGACTTACTCAAAGAATCCAACATCTATCCTGTTCATTCAAACCATAGTTGCAGAACAGGCACTTATCACAGGCAAAAACCGTACAATTTCTTAATAATTTGTAAGGTTATTCCTCCAAAATCATATAAGTTATCGAGAAATTGTACTTTTTGCCTGTGACAGGTCCCTGCTTTGTAACTCTGATTCAAACACTATGAATCCCATAAAAAATACCAATTTACCCAATAATTTTCCACCCATTGAATCAATTCCATCAATCTTACAAATTCAAACACAAACCTTCGAGCACAACCTCTTCAATCGTTTGCACATCTTCATCATCTTCGTTTGCATCAAATCTACACATGGAATAACGAGAGACGTAGAAAGGAAAAAAAGCAAAATGGTAGCAAAAATTGAATTGCAAATTAGTTCACATATAAATCATAAGTATGTATGCATACATAAGATATATATATATATAAAGTAGATATGCATGCATATGAAATTGAAAATTGAAATCATTACTTTGCGACTTGAAGCGTTACATCACCACCTGCGACTTTACCAAGATATCTATTTGCTTGAACTAATGTCATATCTTCCGTGTCTCTTCCATTGATTGATAAAATTGCATCGCCGAGTTTTAAATTTGCTTTTTCAGCGCGACTATTTTCCTTCACCTGTTTCACATGCAAGAGATTGAATGATTGTACGGATAGAGGAAGTAATCATAAATATCATACATACATGAAAAATTGTTATTGGCATAAAAAAATCCTTTCCGCCTGTCACGCGAAAACCTAGCAATTCGCCTATATCTTTTAACTCTTCACCTGAATCATCGCAACTTTCTTCAACATCATCATCGTCATTCTTCTCTTCATATTCCTCATATTCATCTAGTGCTTCTGATGTTTCACTCTCGTCATCGTAGTCTTGATGAATTGTCGATGATTTTGTGATTTTTTCAGGCATTTTTTTGACTGCTACTTTTGCTTCTAAAATTGAAAATTAAAATGGTATACAATGTAAGTATAGGCTGAATGCTTTGAGTGACCTAAAGAAGAATATAAGTGTACAATGAACATTTTTCGATAGGATTTTGTGAGTAGGAACAAAGGAAATGAGAGAATATTGAACGCTTTTTATCAATTGTGAATTTTTTGGTCAATTGTGCGTTTTCTGACGAGTTTTCCTTAGAATTGGTCGTATACATCCAACTCTTCGGGACTTATGTGTCTCTATAAACCACATCTATAAAAGTGATATCCAAGCTAAATTAATAAATTTCTTCTGCCCCATTCAACCAAAATGTTCCATATGAATTAGTTGTTGAACTAGGTTTTCCAGAATTCTTAGGAAATTACATGCAATTACATCAAGAAATGCCAGTTAGATGTCAAAACTGACTATTAATACAACCAGCAACAGAGTCAGATGGAATGCCTTTTGTAGTAACCTACGCTCCAAGTCGGAGCATGGTTCCAGTAAGTAAGTAAGATATGCCACAAAAAACTTCTAGGGCTCAGATGTACTGTGAATATATTTAGTCATTAATTACCCAGGTACGAGCTACAATAATTTATATTTAACTTTTCCATCTTCTCAATTTTTAAAGGCATTAAAACAAAAACATTCAAGAAACTAAATTAGTATATAAAATTGTTGAGAAAAATCAAATTAATTAATATGACTTTAGGATTTTAAGGTCAAAACTTTTGTTCAAAAATAGTGAAAATGATTAAAATTAAGATTTTAAACTCTCTTCCATATGTATAGCAATAGATTATCACAAATTACATAGTCTGTAATCTAGAATTAGCAAATGTGCATTCAACAACGCATTTTTCATCAGAACAAGAACAAAAAAACTAATTAAATCTATTTTAAACAATTAAACAATAATCTAAAAATACAGCAAAATTAAATCAGTGAATTTATTTTGTTATAAATATCCACACACAAATTTCATTTGTTTTATGCAATTAAGCATGTTTGTGTTAGTTCACATTTCCTAATTACATTAGACACAAGTGCTAATTTTATTGCATTTAATTTACACAACTATTTTTTATTTGTTAATTCATCTCAACTCATCATAATGATAAAGCATAAAGTAATAAAAATTATTAAATGAAATGCAAACAATTTAACTTCCAACGAGACATGAGCATACACAAAAAATAAAATAGTTTCCATCAAACTATCAACAGCTTTTCTCATTCAATTTTATTTACATGAAGGCAGAAGTGCACCTTAACAAAACAATAGAATGAGAGGAACAAAAAAAAATAATAAAAAGTTTTGAAAGGAAAAGTTTTTCATTGCTGAAATTTTTTCCGACAGAAATCTTTCATGATGCTTTTTAAAACATGATAGTTCTCGTATATTTTATTTCATTTTTTTGATAAATTGTTTATGAAAGAGTAAAAATGGAAAGGAAATGTGTGAAAAATTAAAAGATTTAAGAGGTTATGGCGCATTTTCTGCGTGATTTTGACTAACATTTTCTTAGTTGCCCTTCAAGGTGGGTCAATAACCACTTAATCTACGAATCTGACCACTTGTTTTGAACTTGATTACTTTTTCTTCTATTTTCTATAGTTAAGGTCAAGTTAAGGTTAAGGGAATTTTCGAATATTTACTAAATCAGGATCAAAGTGACTTCGGATCTTCGTTAAGTGCAAAAACACTTCTTTTGGCTATTCTAGCAACATAAAGTGATGACAACAATAGTTTACTTATCCCAGTGTAAGGAACTACTTTACCGAGCGACACAGATGAAAAATGGGACGGACTCCAGTTGGTATTAATAAAAATTTAGCGGAGTCTTGAAAGCTCCGTAATGGAGCCTTTTTCACTTGTACCACTCGAGTTTATCCTAAAACTTAAAACTTATTCTTATTTCTTTGATATTCAAAATTTCAGTAAGTTATTTAGTAAGAATTTGCAGAATTTTTTTTCAGAGTTTCAGCATTTTATATTCAATAATCTAATTTTTCAGTGTCCATTTGAATACTTTTACTTGACTTTTACAAGCTAAAATTGATTCATTTTCTGGTTTAGATTTCAAAATTCGATAGTCAACCTTAGTTGTCAGGATTTTGAAATGCTAGGCTCCAATAATTCAAAAAGACGCCTCTACTAGAATCCTGTCAACTTCGTGTTTAAAATGATTCTGAATTTAGACAATCCTTTTGAATCTTTAGATTCTAATAAAATCAAATCATACCCGAATAGCATAACGGTTAATAGATCTGAAATTCGAAAGCAGATTGACGTGACTCTGGCATATTGTCGGAATCAAATATAATTCAAACACAACTCTGAGTCATGCCGGCCTTGGCCAGAATTCTAAATTAAAAAATTCCATAATTTTCCTAATCTCAAGATAAGTGTCTGAGCCTTGACTAAAATAAATTATACCGAAAAAAGTTGAACTAAATTAGAATAAGTCTAACTCATTCAGCATGAATTACCCACAAATCTGAATTATTTCTCACAAAAATGTAAGCAACCAAACACCCTTTTCCTTCCTAATTCAACAAAAACTTTTTTTATTTTATGAATATTCAAAACACGAAAGCTTAACTTGATCTTCAAAATATGGCATAAAAAAGGAGGGCACATCAAAACATAAACACAACAATTTATCATCCAAAATTGGAAATTAAATGAAAATGTCTACGAGGATTCTTCTTGCTGTATACGCAACAATTTCCACTAAACCCAAACAGAATTAATCAATTTTTTTTATCATCCGTTCCCAAAAAATAATAAAAAGCAATTGAGTTAGAAAATATATTTGATTGATGCGGCAGACAATATGACATCAGAACATGAAAATCTTTTTTTTGTCGGTTCCTCTGCTCGGCGAGAAACTACGAGAAACTTTCTTTCTTTTTTTTAATCTGTTATGTAAATTTAGCTCGTCTTTCATTCAATATTCTCGTTGATTAATAAATAGATAGAAGGAACAACTTGAAGAAGCAGCAAAAGTTTTTGTTCTTCCTTCTTTGTTCAATCAAAAATTTTCTCTTTTTTTTAGCATTCTTAAATTGGAATGGGAAATGAAAAATTATGAGCACGCACCTGCCACAATAAGGATGGGATTTTTTATGAATTTATTTGTTATTAAAGTTTTTCACCTTTTTTTACTTGTTTTATGTCTGTCTGTCGATTTTTAACGTAAATACCACAGTAAAACAAGTTGTAACTATACACAAGGGTTAAAAATTATTAAAAAGTTTCTTTTTTTTACTAGAATTTCTTTTCTTTTTTGTTCTCTTTTTTTTCGTATGAATGCAAAAAAAAAAAGTATATAGCTTTAGAGATGAACACACACTCGTTCTGATATAGTTTAATTGACTGACTAATTGAATCTATTGTTGAAACTTTAATTCTATTTTGTTGAAAACTCTGCAACAGCAAATTGTAAAATTGATGAATTTACTTGTTTGAAAGACAAGCTGATGAGGGTTTTTTGGGAACGCATTTTATTGTTGATATCTAGTCAATCAAGGAGTCAACCTATGAACTTTAAAGGAATTGAATGTTAATTTTTGAGCATTATTGTCGATTCTTTCAGAAGTGATCAAGACAATAATTCTGAAAATATCGACAACAAATCTCAACCGAACAATACAGCCCCTAACAGACACAGCATATGCTTTTTTGACACAGAAATACCACTAAGTGCAGCGATCTCTTTGCCTGTTAGGGAACGTATTCGTTAGGGCACTACTATATTGCTATTAAACATTAAACTAATTTTAATTCATTTTTACAAGGAAATATACGGTTCATCACATTGTATCCGTCGTGTTTCTCAAACTTGTTATTGCTCACAGTCAAAAATTTGTCAGGAACGTAGCCATGGTGGTGATTTTAAAAGAGCTCGGAATTGACTCGGATTTTGTTTTAAAATGTCGACTAAACTCTATTAAAATCCATATAAACTTTGAGTCGACTTCAAGCTCTGGTTTTTAGGGGCTTCGAGAAAAACATGGATTTTGTGAATCAGCAGAATTTGGGACAGACATTCTGAGCGTCAAAAATAAAGGAGCCACCGCAATCCATATGGCTGACAAAATAGACGGCTTCCATTTGGTATTAATAAAAGAGAGAATCATACATATGTATCGCTCGGGCAATGTATTCGTAAAGATACCATTAAGTCACCGTGTTGTCGACAACACACAAAAATGACTTGAAGTTAGCATGCCATCTATCTTTGACCCAATTCTGTGATAATATTTGAGTCTAGTTGTCACTTTTCTCCAATACATTACTGCATTTAAGATCTTTCATGAGATGCAACTTTCATGACAGTCTATAGCCTAAAGACATTACGTCCAACAAAATTTCAGCATTGACAAAAACACGCACATCGATTAAATTTCCCTGCAGTAAATGCAATTTTCTTAAAACTGGGTAAAATCAAGTAGAATGCCAATGGTGGCGGATAGAAAAGGCAACGTTACAAAAAAAATTTTTGAAGAGAAATTTTTTACAAATTTACATCAAACATTTAAATTATTTTTGACCGTTATTTTGTAGATAATTATCTTTAGTTATTTCATGACGCAAATTTATTTCTTTTATGAATTTCACAACAGTGACGACTAAATGAGTAGATTTTATTTTGATTGGAACTATTACAATTGGAAAAACGGCCTTAACTTATTACTTTCATTTAATCAAAAAACGGTTTTCAAAAATTCAAATGATTTGTTCTATAAATTTAGTACTTGAGTTCTACGTTTGTTCTAAGTATAAGGCCCTTAGTTCTAAGTATAAGGCCCTTAAATTTTCTCTCCGCCACCATTGGGTAGAATGAAACATTTAAATTCGTGAAAATTCGATGCACAAATACAACAGCACAAGACAAGATACAGTCATGCAATTTTTCTTCTTCTTCCTTATCTCGTTCCTTCGTTGTTTTAAATAACTGATTACTTGCTTTATTTTTGAAATGTGCACAACCAAAAAAGCGAGCAAATAAAAAGTCGAGAATAAGAGAACGAGAAATGAGAAATAATTGATTGAGTGATTAGCGTGAGTTATTTGCTATGCTCAAAATTTCTTTTCGTTCCTTCTTTTACTCGTGACTGAAACAAAATAACAAAACGGCAATATTTAGCTCCAATTCAGTCGAATCGTTTATTGTTTAAGAAAAAGAGTCTATGAAAAGAAAATGAAAAATTGATTTGTTCAGTACATAAAAATAAAGATATCGTGCCTTATTCCATGCTATAATTGTTGTGGAGAGAAAAAAATTGGTTCGGAAAATATTTTTAATTAATCTTAAATTTCAAGTAATTGATGTAATTAAATGGATTTTTCATTCTAGACGAGACATGAGATGTGATTTAGGAGTGAAACCAAAATATTTTGACTGCTTTCGGCTACGACCGAGATTATCGGGTGAAAAGGTTTAATACGACGATAAGATAAATGAGGAAGGAGTAAGTCAACCAGGAAATTCGGATAAAGTTGAAGATATTAATTATTTTAAGAGAATTTTATAAATTAGTTACAGAAAATTAATTAATTGTGCTGGAAAACGTGATTTATAAGAATTTAATAAGATGCTATAAGAATCGTGATAAAACTTGAAAATAAACCCAAGAAGGATTGGGTCATGGTTTCACATCATGAAAAACACGAAAAATAGTGTCTTGAGGTCAGTGTGTCTTTGACATCAGAATTAGTTAAATCTGATCCCTCGCTGTAATCACCCTTGTACGAAGACTTTATTTCACCATTTCTATACTTTTTGTGTTTCGAGAACTCTTTGAGCAGACATCAAGTCTCATTCAAAATATTTTTTTCAATTTTGTAATATTTATAAATAAGATTTATTAAATCCAATTGCTTCCAAATGCAATCAAAATTTAAGTTTATAATTTTTGAACCTAATTTTTAACATTTCGAGGTAGAATTAGCAAAACCAGTGTTGTGTCATTTACCTATAAGCCTTTTGCTTGTAGCCTTTTATGCAGGTTGTCTCTTGCGAGATCCGCTATAATACAAGGGTTTCTATTCACCTGTATGTGACTCTGTCTGTCGTCATATGTATGTGCATTCATGAATTAAGGATTTTTGAGATAGAGTCAAAGACTTTCTAGTCTCGAGATTTTTCGAGATCAAGACTTCGAAGGACACCCCTGTAGTTTAGTAGAACACCCTCGGTCGCGATGTTAGTTTTGATTTCGGTTTCGAAAACTCGTCAACTGCTAACTAAACTTCATTATTGTGTAAATTCTGCAAAATTAATTTAAATATGGAAATTTATAACACAACTTTTAAGTTGCTTTAATTAAATGAATCTTTGAAAATGAACATAAAATCCGAGAATTCGAGAAATTCTGCTGCAAATGTAACAGAGATAACTAGACTTTGACAAGTTATTTTACCAATCAATGAGAATACTCACCTAAATGAACGTGCTCATGAGTACACTCAATCAAAATAGTTCAGTTTATTCAATTTTGTGAGCATCTTTATGAGCGATTTCCTTGTCTGTTCTGGTTAACAAGTGATTTGTCTCCATATTCACGGTCAAGATGATGATTAAATTCTTACAAATCTATTATGTAGAGTGTTATCTTAGTCGTCTAGCAATACTAAATATTTAATATTTCATAACATGTGGATAGCTGTTGACCATAATATGTGTAAAGTTAGTATGATCTAAATTCAATTAATCTAAATTCCTACATAATATTTTCAAATAATCCCAAAAGTCATCATTTGCATTCATATTTCAATGCTTTTTGATACACTTTAATCAATTACATTTCTGTGGTCTCCCACACATTCGAAACATTCTGAAATTCCATTTAGTATCTAGAAAAACCACAAAAAATGTTATGAATCAAAACTTTTTGAATTTTGAATAATTTTGTGGCTTCCGCAAACATTCATAAAAGTTTATTGAACTAAATAAATTCTAAAATTTACTTTGAACTTTTATTTCATTTTGAATAAAATATAATTACTGTACATAATTATGAATATCATTTTGCAGTATCATTGATAAATCTTAAACTTCCTGGGACGAAATACTTTCGAAAGTATTTTAGATAAGATTAAACCTTAAAGCTATTTTGTATATTAATTGAAACTTTTTTGTCTTCTTCTCTAAATTCTTCATCTTCATTAAATATAATCATAAAGTTAATTTTTTCCATAAAAAATTAAAGCAATTCATCAGATTTTAGACATTCCATTGAGGTGTAAATTCTGACAAATATAACAAAATTTACAATTCATTTTATTCAGCACTTGATGTTGTCTTAATTATTTCGCTAAATTCCTCTTGTAAACTTTCTTGCTGCTGCTGTGTTGATTCTCTCGCGAGTGCCTCAAATTCCTCTGTTGATTCTTCTTCCTCCATCTTCTTTAAACGCTCTCGCTCTTCTTTTTCGGCTGCCAATTCGCGTAAATTCTTTAAATATTCCTCTTTTGTTGCTTTCATACAAATTTCTCTCTCATGTCTGATAAGAACTGTACTTGGTACTAGGTAGCAATTTGATTCTCTGAAGTGAGAAATGGAAATGAATTATCGAATGGATGTAAAGTGCATTTGTGGTTTTATGATGGAAATGTTAACTTTTAAGGAGCTTCTTGTGATTAAAGTAACATTTCTGTAACTTAATTTTAGCATTTGAACTAGTGGTGGACAGCCTTTTGTTTTTTGCGGCACATCTTGTTGGTAGCCTTGATCAAAGCCGAACATTGAATGCAATTCATGAAATTTTCAAAAATGTATAGTTGCACACAGGTTGTCCACCATTGATTCAATTAGATTAGCCTGATATTAACTGTTTAAAATTGTTTCAAACTAAAAAATATGTCAAAACGTTCAGATTCAATTTAACTTTTAAATAAGTATTATAAAATAGTTGATTTAACGGTTTAGTAAATTTCAAAAATCACAAATTAAAATTTTTCTCCACCTCGAAAAGATTTTTGAAATTTTTATCGATTTAAAAGCTTTTTATGTCACTAATTTAGCTTATATTGGTTCAAAAAGACAGCAAAAGTCTATTAAAATTCAAAATAATTTATAAATCTGTTAATTACTAAGAAAAAATCACAAATAAATCAACCTAACACGTGTTTTTCCACGTGCTACTCAAAAATCAGCTTAAACCCAACCACAATCTGAAATCAAAGCTATTGACCAACAGTATATCATTCGAAGAGGCAAAAAGAAAATCAGAAAGATAAACAGATGGTCAATAGCTTCGCATTTGACCTCAAATAAATGCAAATTATTTCAATATATTTTGCTCCTTAGTGTGAATCGTGAAATGAAAAATAAAAGAATATTCTTGTTTACTTGTAAATTATACGTTTTCGATCGTTCCATGGAAAGCCTTGGTACAGCAACATGTTCAACTATGGAATAAAAATTAGCAAAACATAAGAAAAATTTTTCACTTATTTGCAAATTATTGTTCTTACTTCACGCTTCTTCTTTCGTCGACGCTCCCATTCCAACAGATCTAGATCCCTTGCAGAAACTGTAGCCAGAACAGCAGCAATGAAAAAATAAATAGGAGAAGAAAAAAATGTTAAAAATTAGATTTTCAGGCATGGAAAATTGGATTTTTTTTTTGTTGCTTCTTCTTCTTCTCGCGCATACAAAAAAAAAAAATAAAATTGTTCATGAATCTCCTACAGGAAAACGAAGGAAATTTCAAATTTAGCTTCAATTCATATTTTATGCAATCTCTCTTTTGGGGGTTAATCGTAAAGCTGAAAGGCACAAGATGAGGAAGTGACTAATGAAATTTTCTGTCTCTTCCTTCTAGTCGACTTTTTTCAAATTTAAAACAGATTTTTTTTTGCTAATGTCGAGTTTGCAAGGAAGCCGAGGACGAGAAAAATATCGAAAGAGACAATTTTTTAATTTCCTCATTTAAGTTAAATAAGTTTCAGTTTAAGGTCATAAATGAAGAAAATGGAGAAGGAAAAGGAGTTGATGGAAAAAGTTTATAAAGAGACTGCGACTGGATGAAAATGTTGTTAATTTTTTAAAGGAAATTTAATGAGACGGGAAAGGTATGAAATATAAAGCTGTCTACAGGGACTTGTTGGATATTTGAAAAAGGAGGGGAAGGATTTAAAGCTCAATCTGAGTCGTTCGTATGTGGAGTGAAGCAATAGGGGGAAAGGAGGTTCTGAGGCTTCACATACATTTTGTTGATTTTTTGAGCAATTTCTATTACGGGTAGGAGGTTGAAGATTCCTATTTTTTGCGTTACATGCTACAAAAATGATCCCAAACGGAATACAACGTGATAAAGGTTCGTTCATATGTTACGGGCAGGGTTGTTAAAACATATCCTGTTTTACAGAATGTGTACACATATGTCACATATTTCATGTGTGCACAAGGAAAATTGTGGGGATATGTGTAAATATATGTGAAAATTCACACATTTTCCACACATTTTCCACACAATTTTACATGTGACGAATTTATAAAAACACCAGATTTTGTTTTTTTAACAACCCTGGTTACGGGAAAAGCTATTTCTTGAATCCTAGCCCTTACTAATCTCCTGATTAACAAAATATATCCATTCTTTGAGACATAACAAAATCTCGATCAGTCCCAACCCTGCGTCCTAAGAACGTTACGTAATGAGCCAATAGCACTCCTGAAGGGATTTTAATCATAATTATTTAATTGAAATTGAAACTAAGCTTTGAAGCTTTGAGATTAATTGAAATGTTTCAGTCAGAGCTCGAAGTCGTTACGGATTTTGTATGAAAAAGTCGACTCGTCACGACTTCATATAAAATTCATGTCGACTTTGAGCTCTGACTTTAGGAAAACAAATTAGTTTCCGACAAAGTTGACGGCATTTGCATCTCATGGTCATGTAGGACAAGTCATTATGATCTAACACAAAAGGTTTAGTTCCGAATTTAGGATTCCCGGTGGGACTCAAACCCATCCGTCGGTTTTCGGTTACATGCACTTACTACTTAGCTATTGGGTGCTACTTGACTATATGGCAAAGTGTCATACATAAATCATACATTTTCTGCATCCCCGATACTACGGAACTTCCATGAACTTCTATATACATTTTTAGACCACTAAAGGTATCCTATTCCAACAATAGCCACAGTACCTGCCCCATCTTAAAGCCTATCTCTCCAATATAAACTACATAACAATATCTACAATCATGACATCATCAACTCGTCACGTATCACAGCCAGCTGATTGAAGAAACAATCTCGAAAATTTTCATCACCTCAAGATGCAAAATTGACTCATCAATCTACATTGTTATCATTCCTACTGTCATTCAATTGAGACAAACATCTCGAATTCTTTAAAAAAAAAATCAAAGGAATTTCTCGACGAACGAAAAAAAAAAAGCAAAACAATTGCACAATTTTGATTTTGTGAAACTTACGTGGCTTAAAATAAAAATCACAAACATTTTCGTCGTCACTGTCATTGTCTTCATCGCTGCGAATGAGAAAGGGAGATGAGGATATATAAAAAAAATGCAAAAATATTCAGCAATAGATAGAATGAATAAAATGAAAAAGTTATTCAATTGTTGAATTTTTTTCGATCTCGAACTTCAATTTCATGGTTGAAATGAGACGGCATTGAAGATTGTTTTTAGCGGTGGGGTGGATTTACTACAATGGAGCATATTTAAATATAATTTTATTGGTCCTCATTAATATTTGGATCATGATTTTTAAGGAAGAATTAGAAATTGATTTTGTGAAGAATTTTCTGTAATTAGAGTTTAATTTTTGGTGCCACGGCTGGGTACGAAGATGTTTCTGACACTTGGCAACAGAATTTTCTTATGGTTGCCCTTCATTCCTCCATATGCACACATAAACTTATGTTTAAATTCAAATAAGCTTCTTGAATTGATTTTAAAGCATATTTCAGATGTTAAACCCGAGCGACACAAGTCAAGAAGGCTCATGGAGGCTTAAAGAGGTTTAACGAACCCTAAAAATTCTGTGGCGGAGCCTTCTTCATTTATGTCGATCAGAAAAGTCAAAGTTAGTCCACCAGAATTAGCTAAGAACCGATAGAAATTTGATTGAAATGTTATACTTCACAAGTGTCAGCTGACAAAATTAAATTCACATTTTAATCCGTTTTTGAGAACCGGAACGATCTCAAGTCGACTTCGACATCTGGACTGTTCCTATATCACAAAACCTGATCAAAATAGAACACAAATCTTCAATCTCTATGAACCTAACCTTAAAAACTCAAAAAAGATCTTATTATACATCCAACAATTGAATAAACCACTTCAGTGAATCAACCCATTTCAAAAAAATAGAAATACGTATGTGACATCACAGACATAATCAAATGTTTAAAACTTACCCCTTAACGAAAAGCTTCAAATGCCTTCCGGACTCTTGAATTTCCAATTGTGCCTCCAATAATGTTAAACCGTCAGCAGGTGTGTCATTAATTCTTACGATATAATCACCAACACGTATGCCTATGAAGAGTTAGTTGTTATTGAATATTTGATGCAGTTTTTTATAAAGTATATAATAGGTCGGGACACGAAGGTTCGGGTCTGAGATGTCTTAAGGTTGTTCTTAAGAGTATAGCATGATGAGATCTTATCAGAACCTAATATTGAATCTCCCAAGCACTTTAAAGCAGTGTTGTGTAGGGGACACTCAAAAATCCTTGGAAACGGCATGTACCGCATATCATGTGCTGTTCTAATCGAGCCAATCCACCAACATGTTCCACAAAACACAACAAGTTCCCCATCACTGCTTTAAATAATCACAGAGTATCGCGACCTTGAGTCACACAACCCCAACAATACCTGCTCGTCTCGCAAGACCCACACGACGTACAGCAATGATTGTCAATGGTTCAAATTGATCAGCACCTCCTGCAATTTTTCATTTAATATATTTAACAATTTTTCATTCATTGATTTTTTTTTGTCATCGCACCTGTCACTTCAATACCCCACAAATTATCGACAAAACTCATTGTACGTTTATCAGTTTCAACTGTGCCTGTATATTTCAGCTTATATTCAATATCAAAGCCTCCATGGAGTTGTCGTTTTACAGGTAACTGTCTAATTATAGCTTCTGGGATTTGTGTTGTCATTTTTTTTATATCCAAAAATTATTTGTGACACAATAAATAAATAAATTCACTTTTTTATTGAATTAATCACTTTTTAGGTCCGATATCTATCGTGCTATGTCCAATCATCAACTAAAATATTTCGATTAAATAAAAAATTCAAATTTAATATTGAGCAATCGATTTTTAATTGTTGCTTAAATTCGAATTTAAAATCAATCAATGTCACATACACACATGCATTTTGTGTCAGACATCAGCAACAGTGTGAGAGGTAATCGCCTCACTTAATATCATTTG
>NW_027226604.1:0-16163 GCF_022539635.2 Chironomus tepperi | reverse complement strand
ACCTAAAATGTTGAACAATCTGGCATTTTAAAGATTTTTGTTCCTTTATATTGATTATGCGTTTTCACCATTTGTTTCGCTGGTATACATACATATCTATATCTAAATTCTTAAGATACATAAATCGGAGAATGCCCGTGTTGTTGGATGGATGAGCAGATGCGATAAGTAATGTAAACCAATTGAAATAATTATAGTAGTAGTTAATCAGCAAAATTGCAAAATGATGAAGATTTTTATCATCATCAAAAAAGTTTAAATTACAGCACAAACATATCTAATCTCAAGTACAGTGACATTGTGCTGTTGCTGCTCATCTTGGTATGATTACTTCATTCCTCAAAAGAAGCAGCAACAAAAAGCTTATGAAAATGAAAATCTTAATTACATGCTCTGGATAAAAATTAGTCGTGATGCTTTACAAAATTATATGAATTAATGTGTAGTAGAAATTTATGACTGTAATACTTTGATTGCACTTTTATGTCTTTTTGTTTTTCTTTTAAGCTACATTCTATTTTCTTATTTACGTAAGCGACTTTTTTGGTGCTTTTCGAATCCTAATCTGGTTGATTTTCTTGTGGCTTTTTATTTTGGATTAGCTGATTAAGAGTTTTGTTGTTGTTGTCGCATTGATTAAGATAATTAGGTTTTGTTGATAAATTTTCTTTCACACGGGAAAATTGATTTGACATCTCAGAGCGACACAAATGGAGAAAACGATGTGTGAAATTAATATGGGTGTCAATTACTTACTGCTTTCGTTTGGAGTTAAAGAGCTTTTACGGAGCATTTAAAAGCTTCGTAGAAGAGCCTTCTTCATTTAACTCACTCGAAATTATGTTTTTAAAGTAGTTAATAAGCCATCAATTGTAGTTGCAGATACATGTTTGTGTATACTTTGAATAGCTTAAATAACGACTCGAATCCAAATCCCAGAGCTCGAAGTCGACTCAGATATTGTATGTAAAAGTCGACTTGAGTCGACCCGACTTCATATAAAATTCGAGTCGACTTCGAGCTCTGCAAAATCCTGTAAATAGCTTTGTTTTAGCAAGATTGCACTCAGAAGGGAAAAATCTTAGCAATATCGAAACTCTTGACTTATTACTTGTTCGCTAGCTTTTAGAACAGATCAATTGTGGATCATGTGTATGTTAATAATTAGCATCAAGTACATATGGGGTTTTAGGTGTCAAGTTCCCCTTTTTTGGATCAAATTCTTTGATTTGCTTGAGTTTTCGTTTTAAAAATGCAATTCATTTTCAAAATATTTCTGGCTACACTACTGCAAGTGCAGTTCCCCAACAGAACGATGCAATAAGCTTCATTATTCGGATTGATAGTGATTCAAAATATGCCATCAGTGCACGATCTTGTCAATGTGGTGAAGCGGCAGCGCGCTGGTAAATATGTTGTTTTACTGGGATTACTGTCTCTATTAACAACAAGTATCTAGTACAAAAATCCATAATTTATCTTAATTTTACTCAATTTTCATCGACTGTACTCAATTACACATCTAAATAGTAAGATTCCCAAAATTTAAGAAGCAACTTAATTGACATAGATATTCAAACCATCAATTTTAACTTGGCACAAACAAAGTTAATTTACATACCAAAGGCCTATTCCAACTGCATAGTAGCTGCATAATATCACCATCAGTCCATTTCAAACTCTTGTCACACATTCAATGCCGTATGTCTAAGCCATAGTCACTTCCTAAAAAATTATAAATTATCATCATGCTCCATAATTGCTCAACAGCGTAGCGCTTCTGAATACTATATTAATATCACAAAGAAAATATTTAATTATCACTGTGCTGCTCAGTTTCAAGCGATAACTTTTTTTAACGTAACACATTTTCTATGCTACCTAACAATCAAACTTACACTTCATGCGTATCAAACTTAGTTGTTTTTTTATGTTTTTTGGCAGTTTTGCGCTTTTTAAACACTTTTCTTAAATGATCGCACATCGTTAGTCATCATTAATTATAATTTTCACTATGATATGAATTAAAGTTACGTAAAGTAAAAAATTATGAGTACAATGAGGTGTTAAGGAGGTTTATAGACGAGCCAATCTTAATTATTTTATCAGTAATGGATTTTTGCAAAAATGTTGCAATTTTTTGGGGTGATAAAAATGATTTATTTGGATTTTTATGGTCTTCCTAGTTGAGCAATGTCTTGAAGTTGTGTTGTTGGGTATTTTGCACACGATGTGCTTTGTCTTTTTACTCTCCTAAAGATGATAAACACGTAATATATGCAACTCTTTGCTGCACTTAGCTAAATATCGCCAAAAACGCACTTCTCGCGGTGAAGGCCGTCAATCCAAGCCACATAGTTGGATGGAATTGAAAGAGGCTCTGGCTATACAGGGTGCGTTGGTTGAGAATGCTGTCATCCTTAAGTACAAGCTAAGAAACTTAGTGAGGTCATTTATCACAATTGATCTGTATGACCAGCGGGAACCAGGAAGTAAATATATTTGATCGATTTTTGAGCTTTTTCCCAAAACATTCTTAACTCCAGAATCATCATCAGTTTAATAGACATCCGGACAGACATGAGCTCATGAGTATGCATGCTTATAAAATTGAGCATGCTCAATCATATTCATTGAGTAAAATCATGAGCACGATCATTCAGATGCTTATACTCATTGCCTGTTACGGACACATCAACTTCTTTATAGACTTCATCTTCATCCTCTTCCTGCACCTCATTAAAAATAAGATTCTAAGCCATAATACGACGCAAACAAACCTAACTGTCGATATTGAGATACTTAGAGAAACTTGTATGTTAATAACATGCAGTCATTGAATCAGGTAGAAAATGTTGCTAAACTGGTGGAATTGACCCAGAATATAAAATTTATATTAAACTGTGAGAAACTGTAGCAGCAATATTTATTGCAACTTTTTAATGATGGAAATCAATACGAGTTTTAAATGTTCTGGGAAAGTTACAGAGGAGATCAATTAGGAATGATTAGATATTAAACAATTATTTAGAGGAATGGATGAGTCAATTAGAAAATTATTTTAATTTTAGTAAATTTTACTTAATTACTGTGGTGGCTGTACAGATGAAATGTGATCATCCATACTTACTTTACTTTAATTCCTTGGCTAAGGCACACGGGGACCCATTGTCGCATTTAGAATAGTGATCATCCTTAGTTTTCATTATATGGGATCTGAAGCAGGATCTATAGCTTCCTATACTTTTCCAAGCAACCCGAAAGGCATATTGCGTAGAAATCACTGATAATCTGGCCCTGAGCAACAGGACCATGACTTCAGGCTATTGTGACTCTGGTCCCAGCCTAGATTTGATGAAATCCGACCTCAAGCTACAATAATCAAGCTTACAACCATTACTAGCAACCTCAACTGCTATTCTAAGATACATTATTTCCTGAATTGCAATACATACGTCATTTGTGCCTTAACAGTAAATTTATCTCATTGCTGATCAGTGATCAGACTGCTTCCAACTATAAATTCAAAATTATTCAAACCTCTTTCTTATAGCATCAATTAACAAATTTTATGGGCTGTTGGATTTATCTCAGGTAAACAAAAAATATCTAAATGGATGTAAAAACTTCAATATCCGATTCACAGAGCTTATGCAATATTAATGTCTTATTCTTGAATTTTTAATATTTCTGGGAAATTAAAGGTATTTAAGAATTAAGTGAATATTTTATGAGTGCCTCATAGAGATGTTTTGAATGAAAAAATGGCTGAGAATGTAAAGCAATGCTGGGCAATCTTTTATTTTTTGGGGTACACCTTGATGGTAAGCCTCAAGGCATACGGTTCATGGCATTTCCAAAAATCCAAACTAGAGTGTCGCAGCACACAGATTATCCACCACTGATCTAAAGTAAAAGAATTTTTATGAATATTTTATATCTTATCATAGTAAACAACTTCAACATGCTCAATATTGAGTCACAATTTTTATTATTCACCTTCTTATTTTGTCGGAGCTCCAAACAGTCTCATACAATAACTCATTAATCGGAAACGATATCCAGACGACTCATTAACATATTCGTTGACTCATTCAGGTCAAAAACATGAAAAACTTAAAAAAAGCTATCTGCATAAATTAATACATTATTGATTAGTATCGCGATTGTTCCCGAGCAATACAAATGTCAAAATGCTTTAACATGGTTCTCGAATAGCAAACATCGGTTACTTACTTACTTCGCTGACCGAGTAGATCAAGTGTGATCTATAACATTCCTCAGTCGATGCCTAATCAAAAATTGAGTAAACGATCAAAAATTTGCCTTAGATCGACTCTAACTTGATACCGGATTTGAATTTTACTTGATTTGTGCTATTTGGAACCACATCGATTAGCATCAAATGAAATTTGCCTCTGTTTGGCAGCCATCCTTAACATACAATGAGCATATTCACTTAAATGAGCATGCTAATGAGTCTCAATCAATAAAATCGAGCATGCTTAACTCTATTAGTACTTATGAGTGTGCTGCTTGTCTGTTTCGACATCTGGATCCACACGGAACCATTTTCAAGTTGTGCCGCTTTGACATTTCTCATAATTTCTTTAAAATCTATTAACATACTTACTATGTATCTGTAGAAAATATTAAATTATCATTTTTTCCTATACTTTCACTTATTAATGGTCACAAATCGAGAACAACAGCAGATGAAGATGTTTTGTCGTGATAAATAAATTCAAGAGGAAATGATTGATTGAATTCCAAGCATGAAATTGATGGATGAACATGTCTTTGTGAGTCATCGGAATTGATCGGAAATGATTTGAATTATATAATTAAATTGTTATGCTATGCTGGATCTACCAATCATGTTGAATGATCATTGAATTGACATTTAAGCTTAGGCATGCTTATTAGGAATATGGGAGGGTTTGTAAGTTATGTAACGCTAATGGAGGGATGCGAAGGAGCTGCAATTTCGAATCTGATTCTCATTTTGGTTCGCCAGCATGTACCCCAGGGGGAGGGAGTCTTAAAATGATCCGTAATTCCTGAACATTCCCTGAGCACTTATGACATTTATTTCTACAGTTAATGCACTCTAATTGCATGTCATTATGTAATTACGTACATAATTTTCTGAAATAATGGATCCAAAAAATCTCTACATAATTTATGACCGACCCCTAATTCCATACATCATACATACTCATTGTTCTTAAGAAGTTTCACGAAATTCCATTATTTTTCACTAGAAAAGAATTGTTTGCTCATTTTAAAGGCATGTTCTAAGCAAAAAAATAGCTGAATAGCCAAAACAAGCTCGACAATGATTCATGCAGTTTTTTGTATGTACTTAAACAAAGATTTGGATTTGCATTCACACATAAAAATTGTTTTTTTTTTCTCTCTTTTTGAATTACTACAAATCAGCTCTATTCTGTCGCTAGCGTTTGAACCTTGAAATGTTCAACTGTGCTTGTGGTTCATTGTGATTGCTAATGTATTCTTTTTTGTTGCTTTTTTTGATTTTCTCAAAAATTTATCTTTTCATTTCTGTCTCGGATGGTAAAGTTTTTTGAGATTCATCGTAAATTACTCCAGTTGGGTATATGCAGTGACTTTTTTGATTTATTCCCGGGCAGACGAAAAGTGCACTCAGAGTGCACTCACTATGCATAGTGCACTCACTTTGAAAGTACCATCACTACATATATCAGAGTGATGAGGCTACTTGACCTCAATGATGGCACTTTTTGATGGTACTTTGATGGTAGTTGCATGCAACATGAACGGGACCTCATGTTGCGCGCAACGAGTGCACTCTGAGTACACTCTTTAAGTACCATCATGAGGTTACTTTATGAGTGCACTCTGAGTACAGTTTTTGGGGGTCATGTGAGGATACTTTTTGATTTTTTGTGATGGCACTTTGAGTGCACTCTGAGTACACTCTTTAAGTACCATCATGAGGTCACTTTATGAGTGCACTCTGAGTACAGTTTTTGGGGGTCATGTGAGGACACTTTTTGATTTTTTGTGATGGCACTTTGAGTGCACTCTGAGTACACTCTTTAAGTACCATCATGAGGTCACTTTATGAGTGCACTCTGAGTACAGTTTTTGGGGGTCATGTGAGGACACTTTTTGATTTTTTGTGATGGCACTTTGAGTGCACTCTGAGTACACTCTTTAAGTACCATCATGAGGTCACTTTATGAGTGCATTCTGAGTACAGTTTTTGGGGGTCATGTGTGGACACTTTTTGATTTTTTGTGATGGCACTTTGAGTGCACTCTGAGTACACTCTTTAAGTACCATCATGAGGTCACTTTATGAGTGCACTCTGAGTACAGTTTTTGGGGGTCATGTGGGGATACTTTTTGATTTTTTGTGATGGCACTTTGAGTGCACTCTGAGTACACTCTTAAGGTGCTCTGAAATGTGATGTGACATGAGACATTTTTTGAGAAATGTCATGTTGCATCATAAACTTGAGCATGCTCAGAGCACACTCAGAAGCATGCTCAACGAGTGTACTCAAAATACACTCACTGAGTATGCTTAGAGTGTACTCACTAAGGATGCATAAAAATGCCACATTTAAAAAAAATTAATTAATTTTACTATGGGTAGGACACTTTTTTAATTATATTATATTTGTACTATTAGAAAATGTTTTTGTATATAGTTCTGTTTAATTAATATTCTGAAAAACCAAAGTTAGAAAATTTCGCTTTTACCTGGATTCGAACCCATGACCGCTTCGTTGATTATCTACTAAGATTTACGCCGTAATTATTACTCCACAAATATTCTGAAAAACCAAAGTTAGAAAATTTCGCTTTTACCTAGGTTCGAACCTGTGACCGCTCCGTTGCTATATGAGACCATCGCTTTAACCATTGCTCCACCGCTGCATTTTACCTATTAATTTATGTTTGGCTAAAAGCATATATTAATGTTATGTATTTTATCGATAAATTTAAGGAGTTTTTTGGTTATTTTTTTAAGTGTTACACTTAGGAGTGTCGATTATTTGGGATTTCAGAATTTATACAAATCCCAAATCCTAAATAATGAAAAATAGCAATTTTTTGCCAACGCTTACAAGACAAAGGTGAGAAACTCTGGAAAAATGACGATTTTCTACCTTAAAACTCTTAATTTAATGTAAAAATTCAAGGAAAATCGTGATTTTTAGCGCATTTTTGAAACTTGTTTTAATTAAGAGAAACTTAATAAGACACTTTGTTCGGCTGTTCGGGCGAAGAAAAACTTTTAAACTAGATATCGTAGAGAGCTCGCAATGTTTTCAAAATATCAGTTCCATTGTTTTATTGGCCGCAAAGTATTTTTAAACTCTTAAAACAATCTCTAAATGCGATAATTAATGAATTTTATATTTCAGTACAAAATGTAAACAAACTTTTGCAAGAAAGCTTTTAGGTCTGGAAATGACCTGTATCTTGTTTTTTTTAGGTCTGGAAGTGACCTGGATCTAACTGGATCTTGTTTTTTGGGTATGGAAGTGACCTGGATCTTACTGGATCTTGTTATTTAGGTCTGGAAGTGACCTGGATCTTGTCTTTTAGATTTGGAAGTGACCTGGATCTTACTGGATCTTGTTTTTTAGGTCTGGAAGTGACCTGGATCTTGTTTTTTAGGTCTGAAAGTGACCTGGATCTTACTTGATCATGCTTTTTTAGGTCTGGAAGTGATCTGGATCTTACTGGATCTTGTTTTTTAGGTCTGGAAGTGACCTGGATTTTACTGGATTCTGTTTTTAGGTCTGGAAGTGACCTGGATCCTACTGGATCTTGTTTTTTAGGCCTGGAAGTGATCTGGATCTTACTGGATCTTGATTTGTAGGTCTGGAAGTGACCTGGATCTTGTTTTTTTAGGTCTAAAAGTGACTTATTATCCAATTACTGAGCGCTGGGAAAAAAATGCGACAAAAAATGCGCTTAAGTTATATTGCCACTTTCATATTGCCAATATGCCAATGTTCACAAAAAATATATATTGTGACAATCATGTTCCTATGTGGAGCTTAGGTTACAACAGAAGGCTTTCCATCTGACTCTGTCTCTGTCACCTTATTTTTTTTTCGAAGATTATGTCCTATCCAGGCGTACTTCCTCATCTGTATCTCCTTGTTGATGTCTTGTTGACTTGCTTTTTGCAGAAGCTTATCGTTCGAAGGCCAATCATTTGGATTTCCGTTCCACCAAATCCTGAGAATCCTTCTATAGCAGCTATTGACGAATACTTGCAGTTTGCGATTGACTTCATTTGTCACAAACCATGTCTCACAACCATACAGAAGCACTGATTTGACGTATGCATTAAAGATTTTCATCTTTTGGTGTTTGGTCATGCTAGTGGACTTCCATACATTGGAAGGCTTTTCGAAAGCTCCCCTTGCCTTCTGGAATCTCTTCTGTCTTTTTGTTGTTCACGACCAGCCCAACTTTTGCTAATTCAGATTCAAGGTCTTTTAACTTCGCTTGCATATCTTGCTGTGTATGTGCCAATAAAAATGGATCATCTGCGTAATCAAGGTTTTCAAGCCACTTATTTTGTATCCCAACTTTCCCTTTTGGCTTGTTCCATGTAGCTGCGCGCATTACTTTATCCATAATAACAAGGAATAGTAATAACGACAGCAGGTCTCCATGTCTAACTCCTGTAAGGGACACGAATTCTCCGATTTCCACAGCTACTTAGATCTCCTTTCTTAGCGAGCTTTACGATAAGACTCTCTATCCAATCCTCTGGGTATTGCTCCAGAGTAGCTCCTCCTTGGAACCAGATCTCGTCAAACAGTGGCTCGAGCATCTTTGTCATGGCACTTGCATCCACTTTAAGGACCTCACCAGAAATTGCATCAACACCTGCGGCCTTGCCATTCTTCAGTCTCTTTACTGCCTCAAAAATTTCTTTCATGCTTGGGGATTCCGTTCTAATCGGTAAATATGGAGGATTGTCAATTGCTTCAACAACTATTCCATTTGTTTTCAATCGTGCTGGCATTGAGAGAAATTGCTTAGAATGACTTAAATAACATGGCATTGACTAGAAACGGCATGCTAATGATTTTGTCGCATTATTAAAGTTCACTCAAAATCTGCAGAAAAACCCGAGTGTACAAAGAGCGTGCTCAAATCCATCATTTTACGTGCTCACCTTAGCATGCTAAACTGAGCACATCGTTGAGCATGCTCAAGAGCACACCCTGAGCACAACGAGAAACTTAGAACATTTTGGAAAAATCTATGAAAAGTGTCCACCTGAAAACACCTTTTACACAGTGTAACTCCGAAAAAAATAACCAAAAAACTTTTAAAAATTAATCAGTTAAATGCATAACATTTATATATGCTTTTAGCCAGATAAAAATTATTATGTTAAATACAGCGGTGGAGTAATGGTTAAGGCGATAGTATTAGATAGCAGCGGAGCGGTCACGGGTTCAAATCTAGGTAAAAACAAAATTTTCTAACTTTGATTTCTAGATTATTAATTAAACAGAATTTTATTACAAAAACAAATTTTTAATAATACAAATAATAAAGAATTGTAAAAATAATTAATTTTTTTAAATTTTGCATTTTTATGCATCCTTAGTGAGTACACTCTAAGTATACTCAGTGAGTGTATTTTGAGTACACTCGTTGAGCATGCTTCTGAGTGTGCTCTGAGCATGCTCAAGTTTATGATGCCACATGACATTTCTCAAAAAATGTCTCATGTCACATCACATTTCAGAGCATGCTCACATGACCACAAAAAACTGTACTCAGAGTGCACTCATAAAGTGGCCTTAAAAAGTTCACTCAAAATCTGAAGAAAAAGAACAATCAGACTGCATTCATTAAGATATTTAAAAATTTTTCCCAAATTCTACATGAGAAACTGTACTCACATTGCAGTTTCTAGGATATAAAGAAAGTGTACTCAATAGATTCATAGAGAGTATACTCTGAGTGCACTTTCTGTGGACTACAAAAAACTGACTTCAAAATTTTAGTAAAAACTGTACTCAGAGTACGGTTTCTAGGATATCCAGAAAGTGTACTCAATAGATTCATAGAGAGTATACTCTGAGTACACTTTCTGTGGACTACAAAAAACTGACTTCAAAATTTTAGTAAAAACTGTACTCAGAGTACGGTTTCTAGGATATCCAGAAAGTGTACTCAATAGATTCATAGAGAGTGTACTCTGAGTGCACTTTCTGTGGACGACAAAAAACTGGCTCCAAAATTTCAGTAAAAACTGTACTCAGAGTACGGTTTCTAGGATATCCAGAAAGTGTACTCAATAGATTCATAGAGAGTGTACTCTGAGTGCACTTTCTGTGGACTACAAAAAACTGACTTCAAAATTTTAGTAAAAACTGTACTCAGAGTACGGTTTCTAGGATATCCAGAAAGTGTACTCAATAGATTCATAGAGAGTATACTCTGAGTGCACTTTCTGTGGACTACAAAAAACTGACTTCAAAATTTTAGTAAAAACTGTACTCAGAGTACGGTTTCTAGGATATCCAGAAAGTGTACTCAATAGATTCATAGAGAGTGTACTCTGAGTGCACTTTCTGTGGACTACAAAAAACTGACTTCAAAATTTTAGTAAAAACTGTACTCAGAGTACGGTTTCTAGGATATCCAGAAAGTGTACTCAATAGATTCATAGAGAGTATACTCTGAGTGTACTTTCTGTGGACTACAAAAAACTGACTTCAAAATTTTAGTAAAAACTGTACTCAGAGTACGGTTTCTAGGATATCCAGAAAGTGTACTCAATAGATTCATAGAGAGTGTACTCTGAGTGCACTTTCTGTGGACGACAAAAAACTGGCTCCAAAATTTCAGTAAAAACTGTACTCAGAGTACGGTTTCTAGGATATCCAGAAAGTGTACTCAATAGATTCATAGAGAGTGTACTCTGAGTGCACTTTCTGTGGACTACAAAAAACTGACTTCAAAATTTCAATAGAAATTGTACTCAGAGTACGGTTTCTAGGATATCCAGAAAGTGTACTCAATAGATTCATAGAGAGTGTACTCTGAGTGCACTTTCTGTGGACTACAAAAAACTGACTTCAAAATTTCAATAGAAATTGTACTCAGAGTACGGTTTCTAGGATATCCAGAAAGTGTACTCAATAGATTCATAGAGAGTGTACTCTGAGTGCACTTTCTGTGGACTCCAAAAAACTGACTTCAAAATTTCAGTAGAAATTGTACTCAGAGTACGGTTTCTAGGATATCCAGAAAGTGTACTCAATAGATTCATAGAGAGTGTACTCTGAGTGCACTTTCTGTGGACGACAAAAAACTGGCTCCAAAATTTCAGTAAAAACTGTACTCAGAGTACGGTTTCTAGGATATCCAGAAAGTGTACTCAATAGATTCATAGAGAGTATACTCTGAGTGCACTTTCTGTGGACTACAAAAAACTGACTTCAAAATTTTAGTAAAAACTGTACTCAGAGTACGGTTTCTAGGATATCCAGAAAGTGTACTCAATAGATTCATAGAGAGTATACTCTGAGTGCACTTTCTGTGGACTACAAAAAACTGACTTCAAAATTTTAGTAAAAACTGTACTCAGAGTACGGTTTCTAGGATATCCAGAAAGTGTACTCAATAGATTCATAGAGAGTGTACTCTGAGTGCACTTTCTGTGGACGACAAAAAACTGGCTCCAAAATTTCAGTAAAAACTGTACTCAGAGTACGGTTTCTAGGATATCCAGAAAGTGTACTCAATAGATTCATAGAGAGTATACTCTGAGTGCACTTTCTGTGGACTACAAAAAACTGACTTCAAAATTTTAGTAAAAACTGTACTCAGAGTACGGTTTCTAGGATATCCAGAAAGTGTACTCAATAGATTCATAGAGAGTATACTCTGAGTGCACTTTCTGTGGACTACAAAAAACTGACTTCAAAATTTTAGTAAAAACTGTACTCAGAGTACGGTTTCTAGGATATCCAGAAAGTGTACTCAATAGATTCATTGAGAGTGTACTCTGAGTGCACTTTCTGTGGACTACAAAAAACTGACTTCAAAATTTTAGTAAAACTGTACTCAGAGTACGGTTTCTAGGATATCCAGAAAGTGTACTCAATAGATTCATAGAGAGTATACTCTGAGTGCACTTTCTGTGGACTACAAAAAACTGACTTCAAAATTTTAGTAAAAACTGTACTCAGAGTACGGTTTCTAGGATATCCAGAAAGTGTACTCAATAGATTCATAGAGAGTATACTCTGAGTGCACTTTCTGTGGACTACAAAAAACTGACTTCAAAATTTTAGTAAAAACTGTACTCAGAGTACGGTTTCTAGGGTATTCAGAAAGTGTACTCAATAGATTCATAGAGAGTATACTCTGAGTGCACTTTCTGTGGACGACAAAAAACTGGCTCCAAAATTTCAGTAAAAACTGTACTCAGAGTACGGTTTCTAGGATATCCAGAAAGTGTACTCAATAGATTCATAGAGAGTGTACTCTGAGTGTACTTTCTGTGGACGACAAAAAACTGGCTTCAAAATTTTAGTAGAAACTGTACTCAGAGTACGGTTTCTAAGGTATTCAGAAAGTGCACTCAAATTTTGAACAAAGAGTGTACTCTGAGTGCAGTTTTTGAATCTAATGCGACAAATCCAAAATGTTGTACAACATGAGTGCACTCAGACTGCACTCTGAGTGCACTCTTTGTAAAGATGGCACTGTGATGGCAGTTGTGAGTGCACTCACAAGTGCCATCACTACAGTGAGTGCACTCTTCGTGTGTCCGGGATTGTAGACGAATTGATTGAAGTAGTTTTAAGAATTCATTAAAAAATGCCTTTGTATTGATGATTAGTTTTTATTCTTATGGAGCTTATAATGTCGAATTTTTCTTGGTTTTTAGATGAGGATATTGTGGCCCAGATTGTGGCTTTCTCAAAAATGACTGTTAATTTTTTTCAAAAAAAAAAAAAATAATTTTCGATAAAATTCAAATTTTTTTTTGACCGTTATTTTTAATTTTTTTTTGTAACGTAAATTTTTATTTTAAAATAAGTTAAGTTCGAATAGTTCGAATTTCTTCGACATTCAAATGTCGAAAAATTCGAATTTGAGACGGCCACACTCTGCGGTGACCAAGCCACAATAAAATCCTGTCAATTATGCTCATGGCTTGACAAGAGATTTTGTTGCAAAAAAGGACGATAACAGCCTCTCAATGTAGGTTACAAAGAGAAACGTCCTAAAAAGAGTAGTTTGAGACCTTTTTTGAACTATTGGTCTAAGTTTGAGTTCGACTCTTCGAACTTTCACTTATTTACATAGAAAGCATACGGCGTTGGCAAAAAATACAGTCTTAGGTCAGCTTAACTCTGGCATTAGACCTGTTTTGAAAATACAGATTTAAGCGAGGGCCATGTCGGTCTGGAGCTTGATATTCGGCCATTTTTACGGACTGTATCTTTCAGGAAATTATTAATAGCCCTAAAACATCACCATTGACTTACTACCTCAATATTTTCCCTGCATCTCCCTAAAAATTCCAAAAACAAATTCCAAATTCTCCACAAGGAATTAACACAACAGACCTCATTGTAATAGACACGATTATCGTACATTACTAACAATTCAAATCAACATCCATATCTCTTCTCTTCATTAACATTATCTATGCATTTAGTTCACACCGTCCAAATCATTGACTTGTGTGCGAAATTCCATATGAATTTCTAATTGTACGAAACAAAAAAAAGAAGAAATCGAAGAGAAGAAACTTAGATTTTATATCCAAGAAATGAGGTTAAATGACGCTCTGTATTTATATGCTTAACAGACTCGTTTTTACTTTCAATTCTTCTATTCAACATGATATGGATTTAACTTTTCCTTTTTTGTATCTGATCTGTGTAAGACAGAACTCAGATTCATGCTTAAGTCTGTTAAGTATTGAATTTCAGCATTTGCTTGACCTTGTGCTGCAACAAAAAAAATTCGACAAAAGATTTGAAGTCGTTTAATGTGCTAGTTTGTGAGAGAATTGAGAACATGCGAAAATGAACAGTTGGTAGTCATGACATGTAATTTGTTGATTTAACTGGAACTTCCTTGAAGTGCTTTTTTCGGGTATTCTATTGATGATTAATTGTAATTGAATTTTGGTTAAATTGGTGTGTAATTTTGTGATTTTTTGGGCTGTGGAATTGAAGGAGTTTAAATGGTTTAATGCTTGGCTATGAAGGCAGAGCTTGTGGTCGACCCGGATTTTGTATCAAAAAGTTGACTCAAGTCGGCTTGTCGACTTCCAGCTCTGCGATGAATTCCAGGCAATTTACAAATTGTCACTAGCTACGGATCATCCTCATCATGTGCCACTCGGACCATAACCCAATAAAAACAGTCATCCATCCTCATTTTCACTTCCAAATTTCATGTGTGGCTCTTCCTTAAAAACTCTTAAGAAATTTTCCAATTTGCAGACCACAAACATGAACCAACAAACTTGTGAGATGTCGGAGAGCTTCAACATGTTTTTTTTTGTGTATCCAGACAAAGTTAGAAGAAATGAGAAAATAGCAAAAATACCAAAAATATTTTAAATTTTCTTCCATCAACAAAATATCTTGTCTGTGGTTTTTGACTTGAAAATTGCATCAATATTGTCTCTGTAGAAGTTTTTGTTTTGATGATTTTTTTATTGAATTTTTTTGTTTGTTTGGGCATCAAAAAGATTTTGATTTGTGTCTGGATATGGATATGCTGTTGATATTCATATGACATAGGCATGATCTGAATTGTCTGTCATTTGAGGTTTAAATGTTTGGACAATTTAAAATGTGTTAGTTTAGTCTGAACTTTTTGTAACAATAGAGTAAGATTGTGGTATTTGGAGCTGATTAGGGAGCATTCAAAAATGGCGTAACACTAAAAATAGTATTTTTTGAGATTCCTCCTTCCACCGTAACGCTTTTAACGCTTTGTTACAAGATTTTGATTCAAAATTTGTACTATATATTGAAATGGTACACCCTTCCTCTCCCTTAAACGTTGTGTAATTTTCGAAATTTCTCTTATGACATAACTAAGCATAGCTTTTCAGGAAGACAAAAAATTAAGAGATAAACTAAAAATTCAATTCCAGGCCAGCTTGACTCTGGCTTCAAGATAGATTTGATAAAATCTAGCCTCAAGACAGAGGCACGGTGGCACTTGGTCGGATTATTATAGGCTATTACTACGAATAAGATTCTCAAAAGTACACTTAACCACCACAAAGCTCGAGTGAGACTTGAATCCAAGCTTTCTTTTTTGCATATAGAGTGCGTTTACCTACTGAGCTATCAGAGTTTGGCAGAGAGTGTGACACAATGTTTGATTAAACATTCTTACCCTAACAGTACTCATCACACAGCTCTTACTTAGATACTTACTTCGGTAGCCGTACAGATCAACTGTGATCTATGGCCTCCCTCAGATATCGCCTAAAACTGGTTTTATCGCCAGCTTCCGCCTGTCAGTTGCCAATACCAAATGTAATGCTGTCTCTATCGACAGCTTCCTTCAAGGAGATTTTCGGTCTACCACGCGTTTTTTTTCTATTCACAAAGTCTGATTTAAAGACCTTATTTAGTGGAGCTTCTTCAGGTCTTCTAATATTATGTTAAGTCCAGTTCTTATCGTTCACAGCTCTTATACTTCTTTTGAACCAAATCACGCAAAATCCAACATCATCAATTTAAACAGATTCATAATCCAGCCATAATAAGCTTTTTAAGGGCAAATAAAATCAATTTCAATTCTCATCCATACATCAATCGTGAATTAATAGACTAGAAAATCTCAAACCACACAATTGAACTAAATTTCTATCCAATCTCAATCGTTGCAAGCTTTTTCCATATTTACAATATTAGCATACATTACAATCCATCATATATCATGTACACAGTCATTATAATAAATGGACTCTCAGCTTTCTTCATAAAAAAGCAGCACCTTTTTAAAAAATAATCTCTCCATTTTTTTCCCTGCGGTTAATATTAATGAACAATGAGTAACAGCAACAGCAAGAAATGGTCACAACACACCGACGCATAGAATTAAGTGTAAAAAAAGAAATGCGGAAAGATA
>NW_027226603.1:0-15833 GCF_022539635.2 Chironomus tepperi | reverse complement strand
TTTTTTTTTTTTTTTTTTTTTTTTTTTTTTTTTTTTTTTTTTTTTTTTTTTTTTTTTCCCCCCCCCCTCTGACCTCTTAGGCAAGTAGACATTATTATACTCCTTCAGGGAGAGAGGCTTCTCTCTTCTTGATCACAATTAATCTCGTGGTAAAGACAGCACAAGGCTAATAATATATTTTTAATAGAAAGGAATACAGTCTTGGTTCCTGTAGAGCTAATATGGATCCATTTTCAAGCAACTTTGTTTTCTCCTATTTATGCTTTCATTTCCATTGAAAGACTGTGTCTAAAAGTAGGGTTCAAAATAATGCAGACTTAGAACACTAGATTTACAATTTAAAGCCAGTACTTGTTTTTGAGTTCCAAATGATGCTTTTTAGGTTGCTAAGAACGTCAAATCTATCCTGAATAAATACACAGAAATTGGTTATCTGATTCGAAAACTGGCCTCAAAGTGACGTCTACACCAAATGCCGATATTCGGTTTAAGTCCGGTATCTTGTCAGAGTCCCATATCAGAGCCAAGTCAGCTTGATGTCGTATTTCGGATAGATCAACCATTTTATGACACGTTTAAGCCAATGTTGAAATATGGGCCACAAACGACAAAATGCCAAGGAAGTGGAATTTGTTCGTAAATGCAAGCAAACGAGGGTACATACAAGTTGAATACAGATTATCAAGTTCTTCCCTTATAAAATGCAAGCTTTACATCAATTATCTGATTTCTAGATTGTCTCTAAATTATAATGAATACTTTTGAATGACAGGACACAGATCACAAAATCACTGTTATTAAACTTGAACAACATTTCAATTGAGAGACTAAGTGCTGACATTGAGTACACAGAAGATATTATATAATGAAGATCTAACAATATCCAAGCAAAAAAATATTAAAGACTATTATAAAAATTCCTAAAAGTGTACACAATACTTATGTACCATGTTAAACCAAACTCATTTTCAATATTTACACACTTGTTTATTTCCTATCGGCTTATTTATTATTCATTGAGGCTACAACATTGAGTGGCGAAAACAACAACAGTTTCCATTAAATTTCACTTATTCCTTTCAAATCGCATCTTTTTTTTTTGTTCCTCCACTTCATACTGTAAGCACTTCATTGAAGAGTATCCAAGAGAAGGATTTTCTATAAATCTCTTTCCTTCATTCATCCTTAGTGCTTTGTCTCTTACTTATTCCTTTTAGAACATAATAAGTATATACAGTGATTTCCCCTCTATTTTTTAAGTTCTTCCCCAATCTATTCAACGATTTTATAATCTCTTTGGAAAATAATAAAGTCGTGAGCTTTTCTTTAAATAGAAATTCTGGAAGTGCTTCTATGTGTTGTTGTCATATTGGTGTTAAGTATTTGAGCACTTATTTTTAAGGAGCAAGTATTTTGAGTCTTTAATGTTTATATTAGAAGCTGCCATTAACCTGAATATTAGAAATCGGAATTGATCGATCTGAATTTTGGCACCAGAGACGTGACTCTTGGATGGTGACAGTTTAAAGGAGTCAAATCTGGCCCTAAGTAAGGGTGGCCAGAGGATTTTCGCAAAATATCGGGACACTTTTGGTAGAAAATATCGAATATTGGACTTTTCTAAGTTTGACATTTTTGGGTCAGCTCTTTTTTGGAGTATTTTGAGTCTTAATTTTCAAGGAACTAGTTTAATTACGTTAGAAACTTGTAAAAAAGGATAGAAAATAATTGAAATCCCGAAAAAAATATTTTCAGCTTTGGGCTTGAACCCCGACCTTCAAAAGGAAAATCTTCAAAATTTGTCAAAAATTCCAATATTTTTATGGAGACAGCAGCAAGGTAGAAAAGTACAACAACGTCCCGGAAAAATACATACAGATGGCCGCCCTACCATAAATTAAAGTCATGTCAGTCTGGGTCGAATTCGTGTTTCGACCAACCGACTTGTGCTATTCGAGTAATATTAAGGCAGCATAATTAGTTAGCTCAATAGATCATGCTCCTGTATGACTGGAAGATTTGAAAAGTGACCAAGTCTCTTACTAATCATGTTCAAGCTTTGATTAACAAATGCAGTTTTCGAAATATCTGTGTCCTCATTAGTTGTATGCAATGACAGGACAACAAGTTTTTGTTAGTTGCACTCGAGATTAGCAGATGCAATAAGGATTGGAACCAGTGTTGCAATCTGCCAGTTTTTCTGCAGAAGACAATTTCTTTATAAAGGTTTTATCTGCGGAAGAAAGTTGTCTTCTTGCAGACAAATAAAATTGTCTTTCGGAAGATTGTGTCTTCCGGTAGATTTAATCTTCTGCAGATTAACCTGTCTTCGGTAGACAAAAAAGTGTCTACAGGAAGATAGAATCTGCATGTAGATTTAATCTTCGAGGAAAAATCTACAAAAAAATTTCATTTTTTTGCAAAACCTCTAATTTAACAATATATTATCTACAATGAGTACTGTACTAAAACATCAATATTAATGTTTCAAAGCTTTTAAAATATTGTAGATCATTTAAAACATATGTAAATAGAGTTCAAAAACAACTTTTGATTTTCAAAATGCCGTTTTTTTTTTGTTTACATTTGTTTTTGCGCAATTTTGCATGAAAATTCCATATAAGTTATATTAAAAGCTTTAAAACATTAATATTGATGTTTTCGAACGTAAATAGTACATAATTAATTTTAGATAATATATGTGTTAAATTAAGTTTTACAAAAAAATGAAATTTTTGGAAGATTTTTCTGCGGAAGATTAAATCTACATGCAGATTCTATCTTCCTGTAGACACTTTTTTTCGTCTACTGGAAGACAGTTGTCTGCGAAAGATTAAATCTACCGGAAGACAATTTTATTTGTCTGCAAGAAGACAACTTTCTTCCGCAGATAAAGTCTTTTGAAAGACAAATTCTGTGGAAGAATCTGCTGTCTTTGTCTTCAAGCAGACATCTTCCATTGCAACACTGATTGGAACAGTCACATTTTTAGGAGCCATGAAATAGACATTATAAGACAGTCATTGGTTTGCAACTTAAAAGTGGGTGTCAGAAGGAATGTTGACAGAACGAAATTCGCTTAGCATACAACGTTAGATGAGGAAGTAGAGCATCCAAACTGAAAACAGCTGAAGAACCACTTGTAACAGATAAAGATCATGCTTTAATTGTACATAAATACCACTCTTGATACCCAAAAGTGGTATATTTGCCTGCTATGGTCCGTTTTAGCCAAGTTCCTGTTCCAAAGACTTAAATAATCCCTTAAATCATCAATCATCCAAAAACTGCGCTTTAAACATTTCTAATCACCAGAAAATTTCCAACTTATTCTTCATTTCTTTAGCAAATTGATTAGTAAGTCGATGAATGGTGCCATAAATATACAGCATAGATTGTATATTTTGAATTAGTCACTTTCTTCACAACACTGTTGTGCTTTTGAATGGGAGTAAGAAGCTACTTACTCACTTACTTTAACGATGTCTTTTAATCTATTTGTTTAAAGTTTTATATTTTTTTGTGTTGATAAGCAGCTTTAAGTTGTTTGAACGAGCTTTTGTGCTCCTCGAAATTGCTTTGGGAATTTAAAAATATTTTTTGTGCGCTTTTTGGCTTTATTAATAGAATTAAAAAGTTTTTGAATAAACTAGAAAGTTTTTTTTTTATATTCACACCGTTTTCACGTGTGAATGTATTGAATTTGTTCAGATTGAAAAATCAGTTTTTTGGATTTTTCAGCCAAACTAAGCACAATGGCAAGTTGTGTTCTATCGCAAAAAGTTTGTGCCTGGAATTCCTCACCATAATCAAAAAACAGATTTGAAATTGGTTGAAGCGTTGCCGAGAAAATCGAAAAATTCGCTTTCTGTAAGCAAGCAAACAAACAAACAAGCAAACAAACAAGTTAATCAGCAAGAAATCTCAATAACGAGACATCGTAGAGACTTCTAGTTTTTTGCAAACGATCCGTGCTGCTCTATAGAAGAGCTGATTAGATTTTGGGCATACCAGGAACAGCCGTTGCTTCTAAAAAAGCGAAAAACTTTCGTTTTCATACAAAATATCAAAATCAATGTTTTCTATGATTTTTTGAAACTTTGAACATTGTATGAAAATTACGAAAAATATTTAGAGCCTGCTCGCTGTAGCTTAATTCCTCAAACATGTGCCAAGCGAAGCTTGGCCTACCGCTGGAGTCTGATCCCTCAAACATGTGCCAAGCGAAGCAGGCCTACCCGCTGGAGCTTAGACGATCCCTCAAACATTTGCCAAGCGAAGCTTAGCCCCTACCCACTGGAGCTTGATCCCTCAAACATGTGCCAAGCGAAGCAGCCTACCCACTGGAGCCTGATTCCTCAAACATTTGCCAAGCAAAGCTTGGCCTACCCACTGGAGCTTGATCCCTCAAAAATGTGCCAAGCGAAGTTTGGCCCCTACCCGCTGGAGCCTGATTCCTCAAACATTTGCCAAGCAAAGCTTGGCCTACCCTCTGGAGCCTGATCCCTCAAGCATGTGCCATGCGAAGCTTGGCCCTACCCGCTGGAGTTTGATCCCTCAAGCATGTGCCATGCGAAGCTTGGCCCTCACCCTTGATCCCTCAAACATGTGCCCAGCGAAGGCGCAGCTACCGCTACCCACAGAACTGATTCCTCAAACAACATTTGCAGCAGAAACAAGCCTTACCTGATTCCTCAAACATTTGCCAAGCAGAAGCAAGCCTACTGAGTCCCTCGACATTTGCCAGCAGCTACCCACTAGACTTGATCCCTCAAAATTTGCCAAGCGAAGCTTAGCCCCTACCCCTACACTAGACTTGATCCCTCAAACATTTGCCAAGCGAAGCAGCCTACCCACTGGAGCATCCCTCAAACATTTGCCCGGCGGCTGCTTCAGCCTACCCACTAGCCTGATTCCTCAAACATGTGCTAAGCGAAGGCTGGCTATGGCCTAGACCTGATTCAAACATGTCAAACAATGTGCCAAGCTTGTTCTACCCGCTGGGCTGAGAAGCAGCCTACCCTACGGGCTTGATCCCTCAAACATTTGCCAAGCGAGATCCCTCAAACTGTGATCCCTACCCACTGACTTAGCCTATAGCTTGATCCCTCAAACATTTGCCAAGCAAAGCTCACAAACATTTGCCAAGCAGAAGCTTAGCCTACCTGCTTGATCCCTCAAACATTTGCCAAGCGAAGCAGCTACCACCCTGTGAGAAGCAGCCTACCCTTTGGAGCTTGATCCCTCAGCTTGATCCCTCACATTTGCCAGCGAAGCAGCCCTACCACAGCAGTCCCTCAAACATTTGCCAAGCAGAAGCAGCTGGGCTTGATCCCTCAAACATTTGCCAAGCGAAGCATTTGGCCTACCCGCTGGAGCTTGATCCCTCAAACATTTGCCAAGCGAAGCTTGGCCTACCTGCTGGAGCTACATGATCCCTCAAACATTTGCTAAGCGAAAGCCTACTGGAGCTTGATCCCTCAAACATTTGCCAAGCGAAGCAGCCTACCCGCTGGAGCTTGATCCCTCAAACATTTGCCAAGCGAAGCTTGGCCTACCCACTAGACTTGATCCCTCAAACATTTGCCAAGCGAAGCAGCTTCTGGGCTACCCCATTTGGAGCTTGATCCCTCCCTCTACACTGGAGCTTGATCCCTCAAACATTTGCCAAGCGAAGCTTAGCCTACCCACTGGAGCTTGATCCCTCAAACATTTGCCAAGCGAAGCAGCCTACCCTGGAGCTTGATCCTCAAACATTTGCCAAGCGAAGCTTCCCCACTAGACTTGATCCCTCAAACATTTGCCAAGCGAACCCACTGGAAGCTTGATCCCTCAAACATTTGCCCCAAGCGAACCAACTGGAGCTTGATCCCTCAAACATTTGCCAAGCGAAGCAGCCTACCCACTGGAGCTTGATCCCTCAAACATTTGCCAAGCGAAGCAGCTGGAGCTACCCACTGGAGCTTTGATCCCTCAAACATTTGCCAAGCGAAGCTTGGCCCGCTGGAGCTTGATCCCTCAAACATTTGCCAAGGCGAGCTTGGCCTACCCACTGGAGCAGTCCTCAAACATTTGCCAAGCGAAGCAGCCTACCCTGGAGCTTGATCCCTCAAACATTTGCCAAGCGACCTGCTGGAGCATTTGCTGCCGAAGCTTCCTACCCACTGATCCTCAAACATTTGAGCTTGACCCGCTGGAGCCTGATTCCTCAAACATGCGCTGGCGAAGCCGGCCAAGCGAAGCTTGGCCTACCCACTGGAGCTTGATCCCTCAAACATTTTTGCCTACCCAAGATCCTAAAACGAAGCAGCTTAACCCTACCCCTGGGCTTCATTTGCCAAGGAGCTTGATCCCTCAAACATTTGCCAAGCGAAGCAGCCTACCCACTGGAGCTTGATCCCTCAAACATTTGCCAAGCGAAGCTTAGCCTACCCTGGAGCTTGATCCCTCAAGCATTTGCCAAGCGAAGCAGCCAAGATCCCTCAAACGAGCAGCTTGGTACCCACTGGAGCTTGATCCCTCGAAGCTTGGCTACCCACATTTGCCAAGCGAAGCTTGGCCTACCCTGGAGATCCCTCAAACTGCCAAGCGAAGCAGCTGAAAAACAGTCCCTCAAACATTTGCCAAGCAGAAGCAGCCTGCTGGAGCTTGATCCCTCAAACATTTGCCAAGCGAAGCTTGCCTACCGCTGGAGCTTGATCCCTCAAACATTTGCCAAGCGAAGCTTGGCCTAACCGCTGAGCTTGATCCCTCAAACATTTGCCAAGCGAAGCAGCCTACCCACTGGAGCTTGATCCTCGAACATTTGCCAAGCGAAGCTTGCCTACCTGCTGGAGCTTGATCGCTCAAACATTTGCTGGCGAAGCTTGGCCCACCTGCTGGAGAGCCTTGATCCTCAAACATTTGCCAAGCCAGGCTTGGCCTGGCCCACGCTGGAGCTTGATCCCTCAAACATTTGCCAAGCGAAGCTTAGCCTACCCACCTGCTGGAGCTTTGATTCCTCAAACATTTGCCAAGCGTGAGAAGCTTGGCCTACCCACTGAGCTTGATCCCTCAAACATTTGCCAAGCGAAGCAGCCCCTACCCGCTGGAGCTTGGATCCCTCAAACATTTGCCAAGCGAAGCTTGGCCTACCCACTGGGCTAGAGCTTGATCCCTCAAACATTTGCCAAGCGAAGCTATCTACCCGCTGGAGCTTGATCCCTCAAACATTTGCCAAGCGAAGCTATCTACTGCTGAGCTTGATCCTCAAACATTTGCCAAGCGAAGCTTGGCCTGTTACCCTTTGGAGCCTGCGAAGCTTGGCCACTGGAGCTTGATCCTCAAACATTTGCAGCAAGCTGGCCTACCCGCTGGAGCTTGATCCCTCAAACATTTGCCAAGCGTGAAGCTTTGGCCTACCCACTGGAGCCTGATCCTCAAACATTGCCAAGCGAAGCTTGGCCTACTACCACTGGAGCTTGATCCCTCAAACATTTGCAGAAGCAGCTTGGCCTACCCGCTGGAGCTTGATCCCTCAAACATTTGCCAAGCGAAGCCCGGCTACCCGCTGGAGCTTGATCCCTCAAACATTTGCCAAGCGAAGCTTGGCCTGCTGGAGCTCGATTCCTCAAAACATGTGCTTTGCTGGAGCTTGATCCTCGAACATTTGCCGTGGCGAAGCTTGGCCTACCCACTAGACTTGATCCCTCAAACATTTGCCAAGCAGAAGCAGCTTGGCTCACCCGCCGGAGCTTGATCGCTCAAACATTTGAAGCTTGTGCTTGGCTACCACTGGAGCTTGATCCTCAAACATTTGCCAAGCTGAAGCTTGGCCTACCCACTGGAGCTGGATCCCCAAAGCATTTGCCAAGCGAAGCTTGCTACCTGCTTGAGCTTGATCCTCAAACATTTGCCAAGCGAAGCTTGGCCTACCCTGGAGCTTGATCCCCAAACATTTCTTGCCGAGCTTGGCTCACCCCCTGGAGCACCTCAACATTTGCCAAGCGAAGCTTGGCCTACCACACTGGAGCTTGATCCCTCAAACATTTGCCAAGCGAAGCTTAGCCTACCTGAAACTTTTAATGGACGGTGTGAATATATCCGCATTGGGTTTCTACCCGATACACTAGTTTGTTTTATATTTTTTATGAATTTGCATTAAAAGTCAGAATTGTGATAAATTATAGACGATAATAAACTTTGCTATACATTGAGAATAGAGCGTCGTTTAGTGGATTTATTGAATTTATAGTTATTTTTACTTAAGATCGTAAGCACTTTGGTATTGACATTAGAGCGATTCCATGAGTGAAAAAAAATTTGTCTTAAAAGTTTTTTATGAATATTTCTTTAATTAACTACTTTTACCCCAATGTTATGAACTTATGTTATGTATTATTGTAATATTTAACCACAAGAATAACAAATTCACTACAAAGAGGCATATAACAAAAGATTTTTTCTGAAAAACTAAACTTAATCGGTTAACTTTTCGAAAATTTCTAAATTTTCAATTGTCAATATTTCCTTAAGTATACATTTTCGTGTGATAAAATTACACAAAATACATTTGAAAACGCCTAGGCTTTGTATTTATATCTTATTTATGCCTGTAACTACTGTAATTAAGGAGAAAATTGAAGAAAACACAACTTAATCGGTTAACTTTCGACCGATTATTGCAAAACACAAAACACATTTTTTGCCATAATTAAGCTATGTTAAGATCTATAAATACTAAAAACACATTTAAAATAGAAAAATAATCCTATATGTGTTTCAAAAGTTAACTAAAAATGCATAACTTAAAAGAAAAATTAATACAAAGTTTTGTACTAAAATATTTTCAGTTACGTTTACTCATGGAATCGCTCATTACTTATAGTTAATGGTTTCATCATATTTGACTTAATTTGAATGAAAAATGATCTCTTTTGAAGGTTAACAATTTGACATTTTACAATATCAAATTCAATACTGCATTAGACGCCAACTTAAAGAAAGCATAGATCACAACTGATCTGTATGACCAGCGAATAGTGTCTCCATCAACAGCTTCCTCGAATGATACAATTCGGCTAATCGATCATAAATCATGCCCCAGACTGACATTACTCTTGCATTGTATCGGATTTAAAACCGAATCCGGCGTCATATCAGAGTCGCACCAATTTTTTACTGAATTTTGCATCAATTAACCAATTTGTGCTATTCGAACTTTCCACCTGAAAATCAAAATAATAGACTCTATTGTATTCAAGGCATTGACATGTATCGAAGAATCCTTACATCTGGATGAAACGTGTGTCAATGCCTTGATTGTATTACGGCATCAACAGGATATGGTTTACGTTTGCCAGAACTCGAAGTCGACACACTAGAAGACAACGATCCGATGCGACTTAAAACAGTTTGACGTTTAATCGACTCAACTAGACTTGGTGCTCTGTGCTTGACAATTTTTTGTGTAGATTTATGGGGCTATGGGATTTTTTTTTCACGATTAAGCCTAACAAATTGAATTATTATTATTATTTTTTTTTTTGAATGAGGAAGAGACATTTTTTACCACTTCTCTTTCCACTAACTAGCTTACACAAGCATATGCTCAAAGAGCATCTTAAAACACCCATTGAGCATCCTAATTGGTACCGTAATATGCTAATTGAGCAAATATAGAAGGTTCTGTATATGTGAATGTTCTGATCAGAGATCAATATTAAATATCGAATCCATACAGCATGCAAAAATAAATCTTATCAAATTTTTTCCAAACAATTTTAAAAGCCATAAAAAAGTTCTGTTAAAGCTCCAAAAGTTATTCAACTCTCACAGAGAAAAAAAGAAAATTTCTCCAAAATTCTTCTTATTTGAGTTCTGAGGAAGAGAGGAGATTCCTAATTTATATTCAAATTCATAGATTAATGCTTTTTCTCATAGTGAAAAAAAAAGGAAGAAAAAGTAGGAAGAAGACATGTTATGAATAAATTTTCACAGAAATTTAATTAAATTCATTTTAAAAGTTATGAAGCGTGAACGTCCTCGTTGTTATGGACATAAAAGGAATTGGATTCGAAAAAAAAATTTTTGCTCTTTTTTTCGGGTCCCTTGGGAGTTTGTGATGGGAATTGAGGATAAAGAAGTGAAGTTTTGATCTAAATACTTTTAAGGACCTTGGCTGCCTGTTATTTGAGTTTTGTGGCTCGTGTCAATTAGTGGAATACTTGCCTGACTTTATGGCTTGACTTCAGCTTGCATTAGAATCCGAATACGTCATTTGATTCCATTTTTGAATGCAACCTTCTAAGCATGTCTCCTCAAACCACACAAATGAAGAAGACTCCAACATGCGTCATGCTAGTCACTCAACCTCTGATGTACAATCTCTGTGCTGACAACAGAATCAACAAATAATGACAAAAATTCAAATTTTATTCAAAAAAAACCCCACAAGGACATCCAAATTCTCCTTCCATAAAATGAAAAGAAAGGAACCGGACTATGAATAAATTTCAAATGTGCATATTGAAGATGAAGAGACGCACGTAATGCATAACATCTCATGTGGAAATATTACGTAACTAAGTATCCTGTCGTTGAATGAGTACACAATTGTATATGTACATATACATACATACACAAAATTCAGAGTCAGAAAGGCGAGAATTAAATTATTCTTGCTCTCATCTTTTCAATCTATTTACTTTAATATGAAGTACATGGCACGATATAGATGTGTTTATGTGTTTGTAAAAAAGAAAGGACAAGAAAGACAATGATTCTTTACTGGAATGTTAATCGGAATAGTACAAGTCGATCCAATTCCAAATTAATTACTGTTTCTATTAACAGCTTCCTCCAATGACACAAGTTGATTAGTCGATCCATTCTAAAGACACGGATCTTTTTCCCGATTTTGAATCAAATGAACAATGTGTGCAACTCGGGTTTCAGTCGATTAATCAATACGAAATCCTGTATCAGGCTCGGGTTATTTTGGCATGATCAGCGATTTACACCAAATCCGGCACTAAATAAAAGTCACGCAAGCCTGCAATCGGTTTTTTGATGGATTAGCCGATTTATGCTTATCAGGAACCATTTTTCCGTGATTTAATTTAAAGATAAAATCAATGAATAATGGGAATATGTCCCTTGTAAGGCACACGAGGTAGAAATGACCAAAATCCGGCTCTGGCCAGCGTAAGTCTGGTTTTATATCATATTTGACGAAATTTGGCCATTGGTCTTAGATAAGTCGTCCTGGGATCAGTGTGAATCTGGTTTCAAGTCAGATTTGATGAAATTCAACCTCAGACTAGAGTCAAGTTGTCCTGGAACCAGACTTTTAGTCAATTTTGCGATTAGTCCCTTCCGAATCTATGATGAATGATCCATTTCCAGGTCCATTTTCCTAACAGTTAAGGGGCGTGCTCTTAAGAACAAACCAAACTGAGAGCAACGCTCACTAATATACTAAAGATAAGCATGCTAAGAGCATGTCTGTTAGTGTTTGGTTAAAAAATTTAAAATTTCATCAATATTGACTAAATTCTGCATATCACCGTGCACAGCATATAAACACAAATTCATGAAAATACCCAAAACTACATCAAATTAGAGAAAAATTCAGCCTAGAGCAGCAAAAAACATAGAAAATATTGAATTTCTAAAAAAACATTTCATCCTTACAAGCTGACCTTGATTTACATGATTTTTTTTTTGTATTTCCCATTCCCAATTCCTGGTGCCTTATGTTTTATATTCATTCTTGGTATATTTTGCATCATGTAATATCCCTTATTTCTTGTTTTCATGTCTTAAAATTTTCCCTCCTTTATTATTAATTTCATGAGAATTTCTCTGTGCCTTTTTCATGCCTTACCTTTTTCATATTGTTGTTGTTGTTGGTTCTTGTGGAATTTTCCGACTATTACATTTCTGTAGAATCTTATTTCATAAACTGGAAAATTGTTTTCTTGGAACCGATCTATTTGATATTTCAGACTTGTTATTCTCGGTTATGGCATGCGAAGTTGAGCAATTTGATTCATGATGGGAATAATTAATAGCCAACCAGACACGTTTTTCACAGCCAGACAGAGACATCACAGATGACAATTATTGTCTGTGAATATATTAAAAATTTCAGAGGTTATCATTACCCAATAAACCCAATTTTGGTGCCATTAAACATCCATTTTCATTACTCATTCAATGAACTAATAAAGAAAAATAATTTTTCTTTTAAAAACTTTGAGCATTAAAAAATCTCGTCTAAAAGTTGCTTCATAAATTTTGCATAAATATTTTTTAGTGAATAATAATTTATGATTCATGAAGAAGGATTTTTTCACATCGAACGGGAGCTTTATCTCAATTAAAACTTACAAATGCGAATGAAATTATTTCTTGTGATGAGTCTAGGATGGCTATACATACTTGGAATTATAAGGCAAATGCTAAAGTTCTTAGCCGAATTGAGTTCCATACAGTTCGATAAGAATTGATTGAAATTAGTATGAAATGTTTTAATCTAGCTAATCGGAACGAACTCAAGTTGACATTGACTTCTACCGATTACCCATAAACAGGCTCAGATCGAATATAGGGGTTTTTTGAGTCAAAACTTCCTCTTTTTGGATGAAATTCCTGAATTTTGCTTGGGTTTTTAATTGAAAAAATTAGCAAACTTCTCCAAATTTTGGTGCTTAATACGAAAAATTGAAAAATCACCTGCCATTAACAGATTTTTGGCTCATCATGACTTCAACCCAGGAGCGTAGCCCTAAATTATTGGATTAAGTGGGATGTTTTGAAACATTTTTGTAAGAAAAACAAAAGTTTAATGCAATTTAAGATTTTTGCTCAAAAATAAGAAGCAGACTGGTTTTAACCCTTATTCCCTTCTTTCCTTTTGCTTTTTTAGATTTACCTCTGTGCCAATATAATGTATAACTACATATAGAGAATACCTTAACCTCCAAAAACCTTATTTATGTGTCTTTGTAATTGCATTTGAACCAAACTTAGTTGATACTCCCAAATCTCTTAGTTTAAACTAAGCATCTAGATACCCAATCAGCTCTAAAAACCAAAGACAAGACAAGAAAGAATAAAAAAAATTATAATCGTTCAAAAATTTATGTTGGCTGTACATTAAATTTTATTTTTCTTCAATTACAAAACCAATTTTTGGTGTAAAAAAGTTTTTTGTACCTTTTTCTGTAATGGGTTCTGCTTAGTGAAATAAAACAGCAAGTACGATGAATTATTGAGGTGTTATCAATACGTGGAGGTTGAAAGATGTTCTTTTACAGACTAAAAGATCTGTAATATTGCTTTGATGTCTTAATTATTTGAAGAGGTTTTGAGGATAGTTTGCAGACCAGAGTGGACAAAAAGCAGTTAGAACTAGTCATTAATTAGATATAATTTGTCTTTTAATGCTTTGACTATGCAATTATGACAGTTTTAGTTAGGGGCTGCTCAGTTTTGACTTAATGATCTTTGGGGGTCATGCAACACCTCAAAATAATGAATATTGGACATTTTCTTACAGAGTAAGGAGAAAAAAGGAGGTGGGTTTAGGTCAAACTAGTGTATCGGGTAGAAACCCAATGCGGATATATTCACACCGTCCATAAAAAGTCTCGCGGATAGGCCAAGCTTCGCTTGGCAAATGTTTGAGGGATCAGGCTCCAGCGGGTAGGCCAAGCTTCGCTTGGCAAATGTTTGAGGGATCAAGCTCCAGCGGATAGGCCAAGCTTCGCTTGGCAAATGTTTGAGGATCAAGCTCCGTAGCAGGTGGGCCAAGCTTCGCTTGGGTTTGAGGGAAAGCTCCAGTTGGTAGGCCAAGCTTCGCTTGGCCAATGTTTTGAGGATCAAGCTCCAGTTGGCTAGGCCAAGCTTCGCTTGGCAAATGTTTGAGGGATCAAGCTCAGGCTGGATAGGCCAAGCTTCGCTGGCAAATGTTTGAGGGATCAAGCTCCAGCGGGTAGACTGTCAAGCTTCGCTTGGCAAATGCATATTTGAGGAGTCAGGCTCCAGAGGGTAGGCAAGCTTCGCTTGGCAAATGTTTGAGGGATCAAGCTCCAGCGGAGCAGGTAAACTTCGCTTGGCAAATGTTTGAGGATCAAGCTCCAGCTTAGTGTAGGCCAAGCTTCGCTTGGCAAATGTTTGAGGGATCAAGCTCCAGCGTGGTAGGCCAAGCTTCGCTTGGCAAATGTTTGAGGATCAAGCTCCAGTTGGTAGGCCAAGCTTCGCTTTGGCAAATGTTGAGGGATCAAGCTCCAGCAGGTAGGCCAAGCTTCGCTTGGCAAATGTTTGAGGATCAAGCTCCAGTTGGTAGGCTGCTTCACTTGGCAAATGTTTGAGGGATCAAGCTCAGCCAAGCTTCGCTTGGCAAATGTTTGAGGGATCGAAGCTCCAGCGGGTAGGCCAAGCTTCGCTTGGCAAATGTTTGAGGGATCAAGCCCAGTGGTAGCTGCTTCGCTTGGCAAATGTTTGAGGGATCAAGCTCCAGTGGATAAAGCTTCGCTTGGCAAATGTTTGAGGGATCCAGGTCTGGGTAGGCTGCTTCGCTTATAATGTTTGAGCAGGTAGGCCAAGCTTCGCTTGGCAAATGTGTTTGAGGATCAAGCTCCAGCGGATAGGCCAAGCTTCGCTTGGCAAATGTTTGAGGGGGATCAAGCTCAAATGTTTGAGGGATCAGCGGGTAGGCCAAGCTTCGCTTGGCAAATGTTTGAGGGGATCAAGCTCCAGTTGGTAGGCCAAGCTTCGCTTGGCAAATGTTTGAGGATCAGCTCCAGCGGATAGGCCAAGCTTCGCTTGGCAAATGTTTGAGGGATCAGGCTCCAGCAGTGGGCCAAGCTTCGCTTGGCAAATGTTCGAGGATCGATCCAGCAGGTGGGCCGAAAGCAGCAGCAAATGTTTGAGGATCAAGCTCCAGCGGGTAGGCTAAGCTTCGCTTGGCAAATGTTTTGAGATCAGAGCTCCAGCAGGTGAGCCAAGCTTCGCTTGGCAAATCGCTGAGATCAGCTCCAGCAGGTAGACCAAGCTTCGTAGCAAATGTTTGAGGATCAGGCTCCAGCAGGTAGACCAAGCTTCGCTTGGCAAATGTTCGAGGATCAAGCTCCAGCGGATAGGCCAAGGCTTCGCTTGGCAAATGTTTGAGGATCCAGGCTCCAGCGAATGGTAAACTTTGCTTGGCAAATGTTTGAGGAATCAGGCTCCAGCGGGTAGGACAAGCTTCGCTTGGCAAATGTTTGAGGGATCAAGCTCCAGCAGGCCAAGCGTCGCTTGGCAAATGTTTGAGGATCAAGCTCCAGCGGATGAGCCAAGCTTCGCTGGCAAATGTTTGAGGGATCAGGCTCCAACAGGTAGGAAAAGCTTCGCTTGGCATATATTTGAGGGATCAAGCTCAAGCGGATAGGCCAAGCTTCGCTTGGCAAATGTTTGAGGATCAGCTCCAGCGGGAATAGGGCCCAAACTTCGCTTGGCAAATCTTCTAGGATAAGCTCAACCCAGGTAGGCCAAGCACAACGGCAAGTATTTGAGGAATCAGGCTCCAGCGGGTAGGCCAAGCTTCGCTTGGCAATCTTCGAGGATCAGCTCCAGCGGATAGGCCGACGCTTGGCAAATGTTTGAGGGATCAGGCTCCAGCGGGTGGGCCAAGCTTCGCTTGGCAAATGTTTGAGGGATCAGGCTCCAGCGGGTAGGCCAAGCTTCGCTTGGCAAATGTTTGAGGGATCAAGCTCCAGCGGGTGAGCCAAGCTTCGCTTGGCAAGTATTTGAGGGATCAGGCTCCAGCGGGTGGGCCAAGCTACGCTTGGCAAATGTTTGAGGGATCA
>NW_027226602.1:0-15848 GCF_022539635.2 Chironomus tepperi | reverse complement strand
GTGTCAATGGCTGACGGTCGGCTCCTTAATGGAAGGTGTCTGATCTGACGGTCACCAACTCTGTATCAGACTGAGCTCTGTTATAATGAAAAGCTTTAATAAATCTTTAATTAGTTTTTAATTAACTTGGAAAAGGGAAAAGAACAAAAAAAAAATATTCCGTTTTCATAAAAACAACAAAATAACGACAACAAGTCAGTAACAGCAAGCTGCAAAACGTGTATTGCTTAATTATGTATGAAAAAGTTTCATAATCAGCAGTCTGCAACACACCATTGTCAAGGATTTAATCATAAATTTTACAACAATTAAAGACAATTCAGTACCTCTAATTATAAAACAAGCCACTAATCCTCATTTAATTATGCGCCAGTAAGTATATTTTACCTTTTTCTGGTGAGATTTTTCCGATACTAAGTCTATTAATTAACGAGCATGATGAGAAGCTCATTCAGATGTTATGAATTGAAATAGATATTTTGTTACATGACGAAGTGGATGAAAAGCAGCATAAATAGAAAGAAAAAAAATCATCTGTCATCGACAGCAAAAACACCTGAAGAGATGTATGGCGTGGATTATTATTTTATGTAAGGAAACAAAAAATAGAAATCTGTAAAAGAAACTTTGAAGGCTTTCACTTTTTTGGATGAAAAGATTTTCATTACATTTCATGCCTGCTTGTCTTAGTCTTGATTAGTGATGGATAAGCTGAACAAAATAAACTTCAGACCTAAGAAAGATCCCCACAGAGCTTCGTGTTGTATGTGTATCACTGCTAATGGCAGCATAACGCGGTGGTGGGTAACCTGTTATTTTTCGCGGCACATCTTGATGAAAACTCAAGACCAAAACCGCACATGACATACGATTTTTGCGAACGATGGTATTTCCAAAAAATTTTTGACTGCACCTAGTGTGCAATAGGAAATGTAACATAAAGTTGCCCACCACTGGCTAAACAAGTAAGAGTTAACTAAATCACCGCAATGATGTCTAGACCTGAAGTTTGTAGTGGGATCTGAAGGGTATATTTCTGACGACATTACTGCCTGTAGCCTACAATGAGTAACAGTGAGACACAATTACAGTGCATATGATTTGAAAGGAATGTGAAAAATTTCTACTGCTAAGTCTCGAACTCATGATCGGTAAGATTGAACCTGCAATGATTAAATCCCCAAAGAACGAAGCCACTATGTCACCGAGCCACTTCGGCTCATCATGTTGGTAAGACATGATGTCAAGTGACGTATTTTCAAAAATGCAAAACTAGACAATTTTTGGCTAGCTGAATGGCTGAATGACTGGTTAGCTAGATGACTGGTTGGTTGAAAAGCAATGACTGGCTGAATGGCTCGAAGGCTTGCTGGCTGGCTGAATGACTTGTTGGCTGGATGACTGGCTGGTTGGAAGGGTTACCAGACTGTCTGGATGGTTTGCTAGTTGGCTGGATGGCTAAGTGGCTGGCTGGCGTGGTAAGGGACGAGATCTCGATAACTAGACACCATAAAAAGCTCTAATTTGAAGCATTTGCTCCGTGCTAACGAGTTATTTCGCTATCACTTGGTTGGAATCTCTGTACGCTATTTAATGATTTTTTCGAGATTTTTTTTTAAGTCATTGATTCCACAAATTTTTAAAGGCCTTTGAAGAAGATCAATAAATGTCCCAATTTCTGCCATGCCTCAAAGCAAAAAAATGTAAAAAGCTTTGCTTCTTCACTCAAGTAATGACAGTTGATTGTAATTACCCCCTTTTTAATTTTCTAGGTCTATTTACTATGGAACATCATTATCATAATTATCATTATCTATGAAAGCTACAATAATCTGATCCATATTTGATGCTAAAAAATCCGACATAATTTTCGCCTTAAAAAAACTTAAAATTGGATCTAGTCGACCGTTTTGAATTTTAAGCATCAAAATGATAATTTTTTGCCTTAAAATTACCGCGTAAAACTTTAAAAGGCAAAAGGAGAGACAATGAGGAAAGCTGGTTGAATTAAAAATTTTAATTAACATAAAGATAAAACATACAAAAAAAAAATAAAGGAATATTCACAGTCATTGCATAATTACACAAAAGGAAAATGAAGAAGTAAAGCATAAACCGCGAAGAAAATTTTCAATGTAAAATGTTTAGTAATTATGTTTATTTTCCACCTCTCTTCCTACTGCTGCTCTCAACTCTTATCACAGTCACAGGCACATCTCTCACATCCTCACAGAATGTGAATACATAGGAAACTGCGGAAAAATTTACATTTTCCATGTGTCATAATTAAAGCAAACATACCGAAAAAATAAAAAAGTTTTTTTCTCCTTTTTTAGAGCACTTACTCGGGGCTTGAGCTGGGATAGAAGGTAAGAGAGTTTATATCATTTCATATTATCATCATACAGACAGATATACAACATTTGCTATGACATTCCATCGTAATCGTGAGCTGTATAGATGTTATGAGGGTGTTTTCGTGAAATTTTTGACAGTTTTTTTGAAGGTTCTTGGAACCCAATGTGATTTTTTGTGGATATTTTTATCTGAAATTTTCGATTTACGCAGAAGAGTTGTTGAATTTGGGAAATGTTAATCAGATGGTATAGAGTATACGTAAGACCTTGAAATGTCTGAGTAGGGTGGAATCTAAGTGTCAGACCATATACCAGAACTCGAAGTCGAGTCGAGTCGACTTGAAGTCGGCTACATTTGAATCGAGTCGAGTAGACTTCGAGGCTCTGCCGTATACAGTTGATTTTACCAGTGCGAGAGTAAACCAGAGTGCCACAATTCGACGGACATTTTACGCCGTCAAAATGATTCCAAATCACTCGATACGGCGTTTTTCAGGAAAACTTTGCGTTTTGGAGTTAATGGGCAACTTAACGATGGCTCTCAACGAAGGCGCACGAAAATGTTGTTCAGGAAGGCTTCGTGACTAAGCTACCGATTGAATATCAATATCGCTGTTTTTGTGAGGACATTAGTTCGATTCCCATTGAAGGTTGATCATTGAATCATTATATTGATTGTTGTCGGTATGTCAAGGATTTCCACAGAGCTTGCTTACTTTACTGCCTTGGCGAAGGCGCACGGGTGCCCATTCCCGCATTTAGAATTCGTCAAAAGCTGAATATGTCTTTAGATAACTTTTGCCAGTTTCTAATTCTCAGCACTTTTGCTTCGTTGCTCACACAGCAATCCCATGAACACTTTGGTCTACCTCGAAGACCTCTCAACCTATGTCATCCCAAGCATTACAAATTAAGGCTTCATAACGGAACTTTTAACCTCATTTATTAACATCAAATGGAAGCCGCCAAAGTTTTGCATCCATATGGCTGCCATTATGCGATATCCATGAAATGTACAATAAAACTTCCAGAAGGCATTAATTTAGTCCATTTTAGACTTCACATCATCAATTCCTCAAAATTCCTTCATTACAAAAACTCCACAACTTCATCAAACCACCCAAAAAAAACCATGTAGGAAGTAAGTGTGAAACAGGTAAAAAATGTTAATTCCTTTACGTTGTTTCATTAACATTAATACACTTAAAAATTTCGCAATTATAATTCTTACTCTTTTCATGTTCTAAAGATGAGAAGATGAATTTCAACCCCTCAAGCTGGCTTTTAAGAGCTGAATCACGTACGTTTACTTTCATTTTGATATTTGCAATATACTTATGTATATGGATGTAATCATACTGTATATTATGCAAAAGCATAACACCTTCAATAATAATTCTTATGTTAAAGTAAATTTCCTTTAAAAATGAGGAAATGAAGTATTGTAAAGTATAGGAACGGAATGTTCATGTCTGTGATATTTGAGTGGAGTTGGTTCCTATTGCGTAAGGCAGTGAAAGAGCAGCAGTGGATTAGTGGTTAGAGTGTCGGACTACCGACTCTAATGACCCGGGTTCGATTCCAGGGAAAGTCTAGTCGGATTCGGGTGCTTTTTCGCTGTTTCTAGTCACATCAACTCGGTTTGTGTATTTGCGACACACAAATTGTGGCTAGGTACGTTGCATTGATATATTCTGGGATATGCTGCTGTGCAAAATTGGTTGTATTGATATATTCTGGGATATGCAGCTGTGCAGAGTCGGAATAAAGCAAAACGTCACCAAAAAAAAAGGTACAATTGCGTGGGTGCAGCAGATAAAGGTAGAACAGTTGGATCAATCAAATTTTGAAGGATATATCACGACCCAACTCGATGACAGACACAATGTCTTCAAATTATTCTAACTAAAGTCCAAAAATCCTTTCAAAGGAACACAATATCAATGCCTATAAATAGCATTACCATGAACAAATTGGGGCAACAATACATCAGAAATGCCAAAATATTTCCAAAACATACACAACAAAAACTTGAGTGAACTTCCAAGAAGTACCACAACGTCGTCTTGCCTTTCATCTTACTTTAACCTTTTCTCCCTTTTTTTGTGTGCTGCTTTCCTTTACAAATCATGAAGAATTAATGAAATGGAACAACATAAACCCTTGAAATGTAAATTAAGTTCAAAAATGAGAGGAACAAGAAGAGATTTCGACTGATTCATCTCCTTCCGCGTATTTTTATTCTCTTTTTCAGGTCACACCAGAAACTCACAAGATTTTAAAACAAAAAATCTTTTATTGTCTTTGTTACTTTTGTGTCTCGATACCCACATCACTCACGATAATTGACATTTCAACTTTTTCATAAATTTTCATACAAAATTTTGGGTGTATGGAGGAGCTGATGTGGTGAAATTAGCAGAATTGGCTTTAGTTTTGGGGTATTTGAATGTCTATAAGTGAGGGGATGTGAAGGAACTAGAAGATTACAGGGTAAAGAGATTGTGACTCGACATCACGTTCATTTGATATTCAGACTCAAATTCACGTCCTTTTGGTATATGTACTGACATTTGCTAATAGCCAAGGAGCATTCAGCGATTTAGTTACCTTCAGACGCCAACTAAAAGAGTCCATGGATGACAATTACCCTGTACGGTCAGCAAAATAAGTAAAAAAGTAAATTTTCATGGATTGACTAGACTATGTTGCAGAATCCTGGAGACTACAACCTGTGTGTCACGACACACTAATGACACTATTGGGGATGCTTATCACTTATGTGAGCCGTGAAAAAGAATAGGTAGTCCTACACTGCTGTAGATTGTAGACTGCAACTTGTGAGTCGAGGCACAATACTGTGAACCTTATGCAGTTTACGGTTTTTGTCGTGGCTTATTATCAAGTTGTGCCACAGAAATAAATGGTTGCCCACCACGTCTGTAGACTGTATGGCATTTACATGTACTACCACAAATCATCGTTGACAGAAGCTTAAATGAGTTCAGTTCCACGACACACTTTAAATCCAACAGCACCACTTCCTAGTAAGCATGTAAGCCTTTTTCTACAAAAAATCAATTTTCACTTCCTTTAACAAAAAAATTCTGACAAAATTATCTCTAGTTTTCATCCTTAAATTTTTCATGCTTACATCTTGTTATGTTAAGTTGAAAAAGCTCTTCTGAATTTAAGAACAGAAAAAGGATTAACATTGTTTACGGATGAGATGAAATGAGATGTACATACGTACATACATCTTCATCTTCAAGTGTGAACAAAAGAAAAAAATAAAATAAAGAAGAATGATGAAGCTTTAAATCACCCACAGGCCAGAACACCCACGAAAATTTTTCCATAACCACCGAAAATGAAAATCACGGGTTTCCAGAAACACCACTTGTAAATGTATGTGGTGGTTCTGGAATGTAGTGAATTTCATAAACACCACATGTATTTCCAAGTGGTGGATAAAATCACACGTGTGATTTTAAACACCACATACATTTGTACGTGGTGTTTCTGAAATCACGTGTGTTTCAAATCACCCACAAAATTTCGTTTGTGGGTGATTTGGGAATTAATGTAATTTTTCATGAAGTACAAAATTACAAATTTCAATACAAAATTTTATTGAAATTTTAAAGTTTTTCTTTAAAATAATTTTTATTTTTAGATTTTGAGTAAAAAATTATAAATTCAATTTTTGATTTATTAGAGTGATTTATTGTGTTATGAGCCTTTTTACTATAAGTCGAAAGTATGTAAGCATAATTACTTACTTAGCTGGCGTATATATCAATTTTGATCCATCGCCTACCTCATATGACACATAAAGCTGGCTCTATCACTCCGTCTGCCAATTACAAATACGAAATGCAATACTACCTATATCGACAGGTTCCTTCTAGTTCTTCCACTAACTCTTTTACGATCCAGAAAATCGGATATATAGATCGTATTTATTGGAGCTTCTACAGGTCTTATAATAACATGTTCAGCCCATCAAAGTCTGTTCACTTTGACACTTCTTATAATATCAGCCTGCAGTTCTGCGTTGCTCCTATATTTATACTGGCGGATTCCATTGCGCTACCTGGCGGATTCGTTTCTTATACATGATTAATTTGGTATGTCTTGAGATTCTCGACGATATGAATTTAAAAAAGCCGGCAATATTGAAATTCATCGTTAAGCCAGTAATAAAGATAAGATAAAAGTAAGTACAAAATCAGAGCTCAAATGAATAAAAGAAAAACAAATAGAACATGTCATCAATTACACAAACTTTCAGAATGTGAGACTTTACTAACTATAGAAGAGTGATTAGCCATATGTCTATTAATCCAACTTAGAGCCTAGGTTATTACAACAGGCCATCCATTTGACTCTATTGCTGGTCACATCACAAAGTACAGGCCACATCACTTGAACAGATTCTCTGTTTTGACATCTAATTCACATTCCCGTATTACTGTTCTACGCCAAGTTGCTTTTGCAGCACCAGGTCGCCTTTTTCCCCAGGCTGAGAACATCCATACAAATACGGCTAAATACCGCCATACCCATACAAATACCACGGTATTCCATATAAATACCACTGATCCCGCCTAGTTTCTGAGCCTGGCTTTTTCCTTGTGCATTCCATCCAAGCGTGGTAAAACAAGTTTGTGTTTTGATCCCACTTACAACAGCTTTCCTAGTGTTTCGCATTCGAAGAGTGTGACTTATCCAGCCAAACTTTTTCACTTGAGGGCTTCCTTATGAATGTCAGAATGTCTATGTATGCTTACATACTTTCGACTTATAGTAAAAAGGCTCATAACACAATAAATCACTCTAATAAATCAAAAATTGAATTTCTAATTTTTTACTCAAAATCTAAAAATAAAAATTTTTTAAAGAAAAACTTTAAAATTTCAATAAAATTTTGTATTGAAATTTGTAATTTTGTACTTCATGAAAAATTACATTAATTCACAAATCACCCACAGACCAAATTTTGTGGGTGATTTGAAACACACGTGATTTCAGAAACACCACGTACAAATGTATGTGGTGTTTAAAATCACACGTGTGATTTTATCCACCACTTGGAAATACATGTGGTGTTTATGAAATTCACTACATTCCAGAACCACCACATACATTTACAAGTGGTGTTTCTGGAAACCCGTGATTTTCATTTTCGGTGGTTATGGAAAAATTTGCGTGGGTGTTCTGGCCTGTGGGTGATTTAAAGCTTCATCAGAAGAATGGATCTACGTCAGTCATTAATAATTCAAATGTCTTGCTTGTTGAAAACAATCGCTTCAAATTAAGACTTTTGTCATTTTCTTTTAAGATGATGTGAAAGTTTGGGTGAAAATTTAAGAGGATTTGGTGGAAGTAAAGGCGCTTTTGTATAACTGAAAGGTATTTGATAGGCTGTTAAATGTATTGCTAGTTTTGCTGATGGAGTAGATAAGGTGCTTGGCTAGAGTTTGGTATAATAGCTCAAAAGCCGTCGGTCCGATTCCTGTCATTTCAAAATTTGCTCATTTCCGTAAGTAAAGATACTTCGACTCCTTTATTTACGAGATCAAGTCTAAATTGGAATTCTAGACCGCGTTAAATTGAGGAACGGATTAGAAACTTGAAGGGTAATTAGATGTTGAAGCTCTAGGCAATGTTAGATTAATGAAAGGATCGGAAACTTGATGTGTAGCGAAAGACAAAGGAACTAGAACTACCAGACTATACTAATGATGAGAAATATTGATAGAGCGAACCTGAAAGTATCACAGCATGCTTGCATTAGATCCTGAATTTCAAAACGAAATCTTGAATTTATTTAAGCCTGGATTTCAAAATCATGTAAATCTTGATCCTACATATCAATGTCTTTAGATTTTTGAAGATTATATTCGAATGAAACTAGCCCAGAGGGCGTATGGCATAAAAATGGCCGAAAATACGGTGGCCATTCTGCGTGACTCTGATCTTATTATACTTATTATACTCGATGATATCCATCCTCAGACTAGAGTTAAGTCAGCTTGCGGAAGTTCCAGAGATTGCTAGGTCAGTCTGAGAAAGTTCCTGGGATTTTCAGAAATTCTTCCACTATATGCTTTCTGGGCAGTTGTCCTGAAATCAATAGTCAACATTGAAGACCAAGCATCATCGGAATTCTCCTGATTTTCGTTAGTTTGCAGCTTTACACATGACATGTTCCTTATGTCTATAAGTGATCAAACCGGCCGCTCTAACAATTTTAACCCAAAATTCAGAAGCACTCCAATAAATGCAACATAAAATTCCGATAGTTCCGGTTCAATATAGATCAGTAAACTTTCTCAAATCCTATCAGGATATTCCTTAACATTACAAAACGAATATTTGATCAAACTCATTAAATTCACAGCAAGAAAAGGAAAAGCTCAAAGCTCTTATTTTCATCCTCTTACAAACCATATTGTCAACAACACCCCCCGTCCTCATCTCATAAAAAAACTGCGTCACTTGATCGAAACTTTTTTTTTTGTTCCATTTCCTTTCCGCTCTTATTTTTCTCTTTTTTCCATCACCAATGTGACGAAAGAAAACTGTCGAAAAGTTTCATTTCTTTCTTCTTCCACTTTCGTGCCTTTCTGTCGCATCCATTCCACTTTTTTTTCCTTTCTTCCTCCCTTGATATTTCAATTTCAAAACTTCCATGACGCTAATTAAATAAAATTGTTTAATATTTAATTCGTTATTATTGTCTTCAACTTTGTCATTCCGTAACTTTTTTCATCTCCTTTCCAATGGCTGATGCTATACTAAGAACAATAAGTAATTAAGTAAAGAAACTAACTGACTTGGGCATATTCATGGGATAATAAAGTCAAGTTGATTTAGTGTTGCAATAAATTTAACTTGATTTTATTGGATATGACAAGTTATAGCTTTAGTGAAGATTAAGGTGAAGATGAAAATTTTTTTTATGGTGGGCTGTGGATGATAAAATTGTGGATTTGGATGAGAGCAGGGTTGTTACAACATATTCTGTTTTACAGAATGTGTACACATATCTCACATATTTCATGTTGCACAGTGAAAAATGTGTGGATATGTGTGGATATTCACACATTTTCCACACATATCCACACCTTTTTACATGTGACATATTTTCATAACACACCAAATTCTGCTTTTAACAACCCTGGATGGGAGGTTAGATAAGTGGATGTATAAAGCTGAAGCAGTGATTCTTGAACTTTGACTTGGTGTGCACGAGGGTGTGCTTCCGGATAAAATTCGGCTGTTCATTTGCTGTGTCTTAGATGGTTCACAGCAGTGAAATTTTTGAGCGACTGTGCGTGCAACTAATGCATTAGATTCAAATTATAAATTCTGCAGGTTTTGCAGTATACAAGAGAAAATCATTGTCCACATTATGTGTGTCTGTCTATCAACGGGAATAATATCAGCATTGATTGTAGAAACCATATTGAAAAGACACCAGTTTGTCATAAAACCTGATGTACCCTGCAATATTCCCAGTTACAATTTGGAGACACATTATGGGCACCTAATACACAAACCAAACTAAGTAACTAGAACGGTGCAATGGAAAAAGAGCTTCAAAAATCATCCATGGCCTGGGATCGAATCCAGGACCTTTGGTACGTAAGGCCAACGCTCCACCATTTAGGCCACTGATGTCATTTTTCTGAAGCGTATTGAAATTACATAAATGACTTTGAGTGATTAGTTCACCAGACAGCAGTGCTTTTCGATTTCAGTGGTTCGCGGTATCATAAAAGCACGCTAATTGATTGCTACGGATCAAGGAACTGTCCACATAGTCTTCATTATTAACTTTATTGTTCAAACTTTTCCAAAAAACTTTCGAAGCTGTAATTTCAATTTTTAATTGGGAACTTTTATTGCAAAAATTAATAGAACTTTTTCCTTCATACCTGCAAAAAATATTAAGTAACAAAAAACTTCGCATTCAATTTTAGAACAAAATTACTTTGAAAATGGAATTAAAGTTAAAAAAATAAATTCATGTGCAACATCCATTGAGTTTAAACAAAGAAAATATATTTTTCTCACTATTTTAATTTGTTGCTTTACTAATTAAATACAGTAAAAATTTGTTCAGAACATGTGCGGTTCTGAAAATACACAAAAGAAAAAAGCGGGAAGACAAAGTAAGTAATAGATGAAAAATAAAAAGTTTTTCTCACTTTTTTTAAGTAACATTATCATTACTATTGTTTCGTGGATTAAGAGTAGGGCAGTTGGTGACGCTGTAAAGTTGGGGATTTGTCGGGATTACATTTATGTGGGTAATATGTGGGATGCTACTAGTTTTAGAGGAAAAGGAAGTAAAAGTGGTGAAAAAGTCTGCACATTTACTGTTTGATGAGGCTATAGAAACTATGGATTCAATATAGTTATTAAGGTCCAATTGTAGCAACAGAACCTGTTTTAAAGATTGTTTAGCCAGTGTAGAATGATCCTCGATCTTATATGGAATTTAGAAAATGTCATGTATAGTTCCAAATAATCCTGAGTGAGACTCGAACCAACATCCTAACAATATCCGATCACATGCTCATATCTCCTGACATTGTGTTAACAAGGACTAATCGGCTTTATAGAAAAATATAAATTATATATTTTTTGTATCACCCTCACTACTGCGCACTCAATGATATACCGTTGAAAGGTCATAATGGGAACCCAATTCCAACAACTTTTGGGATTGGATTCTGCAATGGATTGGATCCAGTACCACTACATGACTCTAAGTGAGGAAAATGACTGTTAAAGACGAACATGCAATTGGTGTCTTTGAGATGAAGTTCTTAAGAATCATTCTTGAACCTAAGAATGAAAGAGGACATTTGCAAATGTAGGAGAAGTTTCGAGAACCTATCAACTATCGCGAGCAAGTAGTAGTCGGCTATAAGCTAGTTTCAAGTGACATCTGAAACAGGTCATGGATCTCAATTGATCCATACACAACTAATTACAGCCAAAATTAGAGCTAGATTCACTAAAATAGGGAATTTTGAATAAGATTCGTCAAATTCCGCAAATATAGACAAATTGCCATCAAAAAAAACGCTAAACTGAATAAAACTGGAGAATCTTTGCTCCATCATCAAAATAACAAGTCCACTCACCCTAAACTGCGTCACTTTTCTCAAAATCCCTTGTAAAATAAATCAAAGTTCACTTGATTACATATTCTATCAAAATAAATTTTCAACAAATTGTTTGATGTCGACGACAAAGCAACAAAATTTTCATGAATAATCAGCAAAACAACAAAAAGAGAACATTCACAAGAAGGAAAACATTTTTGCGAAAAACAAACACAAAAACTTACGCAAAATTTATGATGACTAAAAATAATTTCCAAGCAACGTTCAGAAGCTACAATTTGTGAAATATTTTCTGATTAACACCCCTAAATCATGTAGGCGACTTTTCAACGATTTTGTATAGTAAGTTGACGATCAGGTGCTGCGTATGTCATTGGTTTAACCTGTGTATACGTATGTAGGATGTATTGTGTATGTTGATGATGCTTATAATTCTATATAAATAGCAATCTTCAATGTTTTTCCATATTTAAGTTAAAAAAGGTTAACCTTAATTGAGGTAATAAGAAGCCTTCTACAATGGACAGCTGATGTTTTATAGCTTTACATCCCAGTGACACAAATAACTGGATGACAGTGACTTTTCAGTATGTTAAACCTTTGTATTGGTCGATCAACTGAAACGATCAGGTCGATCGTCCATATGGCAGCAGCCAACGACTTTAATTTCGACACTTTAGCAGCCAATTAGACACATACCGATATAGTGCTCATAAAGAATCATTTCCATTTCTGCTCATGGCGTAATTTTGGAAGCCAAACGAGTCAAGCCACAGGATTCAATAAAGCCGTCGAGAAAAAAGCCTAAAAAGCGCCATGGCATAACTTTCTTTCATTTGTGTCGTTCAGATTTTTGAACAGCACATCGTGTTCTCACTAGAGCAACTTCTGTCGCCGTATTAATGTAAGATGCGAAGTTGGCAATTTCAGTAAACACATGCGATAATGGCGATAATTTTTTACTTACTTTTTGCCCAGGGTGGGTGAGGCTGATTGCCGGAACGAGAATGTTCGCGCGGGCACCGGGCGTTAAGTTGAGTATGATGCCTGGTTGTTAAACATAATGTAGCCGCAAAATCATAAAATTGCCACCCATTTGCAAGAATAATTTCCAGCGATCGGGATGCTAATGAATTTGACATATTTTTAAGGCAAGTTTATGCTATTAACCAAATTGTGCCGTTTCGGTTCCATCCACAAAAACGATTATCGTTTTTATAATCGTTCAAGTCCTTCTTTCTTAATCGGTAAGAATAATAATAATCCACTAGTAGTGACCAATAGGCCAGCTCTATCTGCATTCTATGAAAGTAAATCCTCGGGAAGAAAAAAAGTTTTCGGCTGTGAACGGAAATTGAATTTAAGGGCAGAAAAAATCTTTAAAACAAATAAAAATTGTTTCTCTATATTCCATTTATTCTTCTCGTTGCTATTCTCCTGATAGAAAAAAGTTTTTTCTCCTTCATTCCGCGGAGTGCCTGTGAAGTGTCACAGGTGTTGTTGAACATCAAAAATTTCCTTCTCTTTGACGTGTAATTACATTTTTTTTTGCTTTCATTTCATTTACATCCTCTCCGCTGATTCAATTTCCTGTACGATGTTCCAACTGGGATCTGACGCTGTGATTATTTGCTCAAGGAGTTATAGCATAAAGTTATAAGGTGGGATTTGATGACATAAATTTGTTAAGAGTCGAAAAAGTTTATTTAGCTATTAGAAATAATAGGATGTGTGATTGTTCAATGGAACTGCCTGATAATAAGTCAAATGTGGTTTTTAATTTATTATGTGAAGCTATTGAGGTGTATTTTAAGAATAAACGTGATTTGAAATATTTAGAAGATTGGTTTCCTTGAAATTCAGTGCCTGAATACACCCTTAAAAACAATTTGAGCGAAACAGCATAAGGGTTGGGTATCACTATATCCTTCACCGTATTTAGGGCTAATCATTAAAGAAGTCCTCCTTCTTCTTGACACGCATTGATTTTACTTATCCTTCTAATTGCTGGATGCATAATATTGTAGCGTCCACTAAATGATACATAGATCGCTCGACAGCAAGAGAAGCTGGCTTAATAACTTGAGTACCAAAATGGGCAGAAATACGTTAGAACCAGTCATCAACTGGACTTAAAATTGCCAACTAGTAATAACGTATTTTTGTCCACTCTGGGTAGCCTCATAAGCTTTGGTAGCATAATAGAGATAGAGAGTATCGAGGAGCTCTTCACTAATCGGTGTGAGAGTCGTCCGCACAAAGCAGAAGATAGCAGAATTTTTATAGAGGACAGTCCCAGCCCAACAATTTTTGTTTTTGCGGATTGCAGTTTCTGACTCCAAAAGGCCTCTTTGTCTCTCCAATATGTCAGTCACAAATGTTATTGAATTGCTCAAACTAATTGACTAAAAATAACGAAAAAGCATCAAAATTCTAACTAGTCTTTCCCTAGTGACTCGAGTCCGACTGCTAACTCAAGAGGCCGAATTACTACCACTCAACTGCTTCTTTAATTCACTGTCTCATCATGATGATTGTTTTCAATCAATTTGATGGACAGTAACATCATAATGAACTCTAAAATTCAATAAAGCACACAAAATAAACACAAATGTATACATGAATGCCCATCTACCCATATTACTTCCAAAGTTATATAATATTAATGTCATCATTCTATCTGATGTTAAGTAGACTTGTGAATCATTAATAAAATACAATGATGTAGACTATTGAATTTCAGAAAACCTGCTATCAATCCATAAATATCCAAATCTACAATAAACATAGACATAAAACTTCTGAAATCATCACCATCTCTACAAGCCAAAAAAATGTTCATTTCTATTCTCAAGGCCCTTTAAATCTCCGGTTTACCCACTCATTTTCATTTCCTATCATAAAATCCTCATCTGGTTTATATTATATACTTAAGAAAATGTCAAAACCACTTTGATTAGAGAAATTTTTTGGATGTGAGTTTATTACATTTCCCTGCCTTGGCAATTAATGTTAAATTCACATGATATTTATGTCTGTGAAGTTCACGAGCTGTTTTGTGATAAGTGGCATTTTATAAAGTTGTAGTGTGGAAAATGGTGGGATGAAGATAAAGTAGCTAGTAAGAACAAATTTCATAAGCAAACTGGTTAATGCATTCTTCGTCAAATTCAGTAATTTACATGGCAATGTAAACTGTAATTAATCATGTGATTCTTTTTAAAAAAGCGCATTGAAAAGTTTATGGCGGGTTGGTGTAGATTTTATGTCATTTTGGGACTGATTTAAAATTATTTTGACGATCAATGGAACTTTAAGGAGATGGGACAACTTTTCGAGTGACACAAATGAAGAAGGCTCCTCAACAAAGACTTTCTGACTCGATCAGCACCAGACGGTGAAATGCATTTTCACCGTGACATCTGAGTCTTTCAGGGAACACGCTTGGCTGTTCAGGTTGGGTTCCTCCAAAGGCTAGGGCGGACATCTGCTGTATTTTTGCCGGGACGCTACTGTACTTTCTGCTTTGCTGATCTGTATCCCGACAAAACCTCAACATGTCCAATTTTCAAAAAATTGAAAACTCCATACAAAATTTTGGAACTATGGATAAATTGTATGAACATTTCCATTTTGGGTTCGAGTTCAAGCCCAGGACTGAAAATATTTTTTTTCCAGATTTCAATTGTTCTGCTCCTTTTTAACCTAATTTAACTAGTTCTATGAATATTAGGGCTAAAAAATTGTTCAAAAACAACAGTGTCGAATTTTGGAGGTGTCCTGATTTTTTTGCGAAAATCCTCATAAGCTATTTTAATAATACAAAATGGAAACAGGCTTCTAGGAGTGTTAAAAGCTTTTATTTTTTGTTGCTTGAACTTTGGATTCCATGCCTGTCTTCAAAGCTAGCACAACTCGTTAAACATTTATTATGCGTGTCTATAGAGTATCCACATCTCAAATCTTCAAAGCCTAAAAAATTCAATTAAAAAAGTCTTTTCATTTTAATCAAATATCTTCGTGATGTAACTGTGAGAATTGAATATTGTACTTTGAATCAGAAAATCGATGAAGAAAACCCCGAACAAGCCTGTGATGTTTTGGCTAGGATACCCTAAGTCCCGCTCTGTTAACTGTTAGACAGAATGAGGTCTAACGCCCTCGTCACAGCTGATTTCAACTCATTTTCACAGAGAGAATTGAGGTCTGCAACATTGTCCAGCTCGGAATATGCACCCACATCCAGCACACATCTCTTCCTCAGGTCAATATGTCCAACCATGCAAGTATGCAGATATTGAATAATTTAGCAATAAAAATTTAATTGCATCGTGTCAATCATGTA